>NW_027197669.1:40000-57011 GCF_038502225.1 Cherax quadricarinatus | reverse complement strand
CCCACAAATAAACACACACACACACACACACACACACACACACACACACACACACACCTGGGGAAGTGAGGGAGTATATCTGAGGGGCCCACAAATAAACACACACACACACACACACACACACACACACACACACACACACACACACACACACACACACACACACACACACACACACATCTGGGGGAAGTGAGGGAGTATATCTGAGGGGTCCACAGATAACACAAAACTAGAGGAAGCAAACACAAGCGCGCTCACAAATACACATATGCATAAACACGCGTGACTTTGACCTCACCTAACTATGACCTCACCTAACTATGACATCATTTAATTATGACCTCACCTAACTATGACATCACCTAACTATGACATCATTTAATTATGACCTCACCTAACTATGACCTCACCTAACTATGACATCACCTAATTATGACCTCACCTGTCTATGACCTCACCTAACTATGACCTGTCCTGACCATGACCTCATCTGACTATGACGACACCTAACTATGACCCCACCTAACTATGACCTCGCCTCACTATGACCTCACTTAAATATGACCTCACCTCTCTATGACCACACCTAACTATGACCACACCTCACTATGACCATACCTCACTATAACGACACCTGACTATGATCACACCTGACTATGACCACACCTGGAAATGAGGAAGAGAGTTCATCAGATGGGGACATAGATGATCTTCTGGAAACATGGAACTAGAGGAAGCATCAAAACAACAAATACACAGACCTAACAATGACTTCACTTATCTATGACTTCACCTAACTATGACATCACCTAAGTATGACCCCACCTGACTAGACCAGCTAGAAAATACCAAGCTTGTACTTAGCAAGATCGCAGGAACTAATAAAATGCAGAAGGTGGGGAAGCGATAAAGGAAGTTCATCTGAGGGGACACAGATGCACCTATGAGAAAGCACCAAAAAAATGAAAGTGAGGAGTGTGGAAGGGCTGATATCTGGGGGCCCACGGATGGTGACCTGGAAACATGATCCAAAAGATAAGCAGAGAGAAGGCAAGAGAAAAAGGAGAGTACCTTGGAAAAGTGGGAAAAGGAAAATACCTGAGAATATCTTAGGAGGTCCCAAGATTGTGGAGAGTGGTGGGGGACCCTAAGGACTTGGCTCCACATGGCAAGGGTCTGGTAACTCAGGGATAACTGACTCTGGCGCTGACTTTTCTCGCAATTTAATAATAATAATGGTTACTAATTTTTCCCGAAAACGTATGGGAAAACGTACTGATGTAAGAAAGCATTTTTTAAATCTCAAGCTGATTTAGAGGAGACTACAGTAGTGGAGGTAAACTCATAACAGTTTCAGAAATACATATGATAAGGTCTCGACCCCTGCATATACAATTCCGTTCAGTGAGGTAATAGCAGAATAAGGGAGATAACAGGATTATTGAGTAGTTAACAGAGAGAGAGACTACCACAGAGTAAGAGACTACCACAAAGAGAGAGACTACCACAGAGTGAGAGACTACCACAGAGTGAGAGACTGCCACAGAGTGACAGACTACCACAGAGTGACAGACTACCACAGAGTGACAGACTACCACAGAGTGACAGACTACCACAGAGTGACAGACTACCACAGAGTGACAGACTACCACAGAGTGACAGATTACCAGTGACAGACTACCACAGAGTGACAGAGTGACAGACTACCAAAGAGTGACAGACTACCACAGAGTGACAGACTACCACAGAGTGACAGACTACCACAGAGTGACAGACTACCACAGAGTGACAGACTACCACAGAGACAGACTACCACAGAGTGACAGACTACCACAGAGTGACAGACTACCACAGAGTGACAGGCTACCACAGAGTGACAGGCTACCACAGAGTGACAGAGTGACAGACTACCACAGAGTGACATAACAGCTGATTTAGGTAAATTAGAGCAGATAAAGAGCAGCCAGTGAAATGAATATAGAGTGAATGTAAACGTAACTTTTAGATGTTTCCTGAGAAGATGACGAGATTTTTTTGAGCATAAAGAGATGTTACTTTTTCTTACATTTCTCCGTTTTTTTTTCCTCCATTCCTTTGACTTTTTCCCTTAAATATCTTATAATATGTCAGAGAGGAAAGCTAACTCGTGTACACTTTGTCTTTGTCTGTATTTAACGTTTTATTTTCACCACTCTTTTTCTACTAGCTATTAATGATCTGGCCTCTGTTCTACCATCTAATATTTGGTCATCACTTTATGTTGATAAGTTTGCTATAACTTGTGCAGGCGCTAACTGCCACCTAGTAGCAGCCTCTCACCAGAATGATATCGACAGTGTCTTCCAATGAGCCAGTACTCGTGAGTTTAAATTTTCTGGTACTAAAAAGCACCAGATTACTTTTACTAGACGTTCTATTGTCTCTAATACTCCGCTATACCTGTATGAGACCCGTATCCCTGAACGCGATGCGGTCCAATTTCTCGGTCTTCTGTTTGAGTCCTGGAAACCTCACATTACTTCCCTAAGAGCAACTTGTCACAGCTGGCTGAACCTCCTTACAACCCTCGCTCATCTTTCGTGGGAAGCTGATGGTCAAACTCTCCTTCGACTTCATCCATCCCTGTTGTCATCGAAACTAGACTATGGCGACCAAATATATTCTGTGGCCTCTCCAGCAACACTTTTTAAGCTTTCTTTTCGTTCCTCCCTTGTTGAGAGCCTCTATGCCAGGGGTGGGCGACCTTTTTAAGTGTGTGTGCCAAATTCGGCCAAATATTTGATACAAAATCTTCTCACTTGCTAAGTAAAGTTTATGGGAACATATAACAAAATTTTCAAATAAAAAATCACACAGTATTAGTAAAATCAGAGAATATTGTAAGAATGATTTTGTAAACCATGATGTTGAATGAATGGAAAATATTGTGACGGATTTTTTAGTTAAAAGTCGCTCTTCCATGTTGATAGTGTGGATAATTTTTAACAGCCTTTAAATGTATTTCTAGCTGCCATATACATCCACAAAATTTATAAACGCTATTTTTAACATCAGTAAAAGAGCAAACAATAATCTGAATTATTTATTAGATCAATTAGGATTTTATATTTTTCCAATACATTACAATTCTCAATGACATAATTGTTTTACTTGACTAAAACACAACAAAAGGATATAAAATTAAAAATACCCTTTTATTGATTTTTAATCCCTTAACAATGTTACATATAAATCGGAGAGAAACTACAATATAATTATTTTATCAACAAAACTACATATTATGGAAAACAACCACGGCGGGGGGGGGAGGGGGTGTTGCATCTTGTATCGCTTGGTTTGCAATATTTGCAACATATTATATTAAACAGAAGTAAATATTTACCATTTTAGCAGAAAACATCAAATCAAAACTTGAGAGAAAAACTGTGGAACTTTTATTCATTTATCATCAGTGAGACTCGAGATATATATTTCATCAGTAAGGTCACTCTTATTACCAGACTTAACAAAGTTCATCACTGAGATATATATTTCATCAGTAAGGTCACTCTTATTACCAGACTTAACAAAGTTCATCACTGAGATATATATTTCATCAGTAAGGTCACTCTTATTACCAGACTTAACAAAGTTCATCACTGAGATATATATTTCATCAGTAAGGTCACTCTTATTACCAGACTTAACAAAGTTCATCACTGAGATATATATTTCATCAGTAAGGTCACTCTTATTACCAGACTTAACAAAGTTCATCACTGAGATATATATTTCATCAGTAAGGTCACTCTTATTACCAGACTTAACAAAGTTCATCACTGAGATATATATTTCATCAGTAAGGTCACTCTTATTACCAGACTTAACAAAGTTCATCACTGAGATATATATTTCATCAGTAAGGTCACTCTTATTACCAGACTTAACAAAGTTCATCACTGAGATATATATTTCATCAGTAAGGTCACTCTTATTACCAGACTTAACAAAGTTCATCACTGAGATATATATTTCATCAGTAAGGTCACTCTTATTACCAGACTTAACAAAGTTCATCACTGAGATATATATTTCATCAGTAAGGTCACTCTTATTACCAGACTTAACAAAGTTCATCACTGAGATATATATTTCATCAGTAAGGTCACTCTTATTACCAGACTTAACAAAGTTCATCACTGAGATATATATTTCATCAGTAAGGTCACTCTTATTACCAGACTTAACAAAGTTCATCACTGAGATATATATTTCATCAGTAAGGTCACTCTTATTACCAGACTTAACAAAGTTCATCACTGAGATATATATTTCATCAGTAAGGTCACTCTTATTACCAGACTTAACAAAGTTCATCACTGAGATATATATTTCATCAGTAAGGTCACTCTTATTACCAGACTTAACAAAGTTCATCACTGAGATATATATTTCATCAGTAAGGTCACTCTTATTACCAGACTTAACAAAGTTCATCACTGAGATATATATTTCATCAGTAAGGTCACTCTTATTACCAGACTTAACAAAGTTCATCACTGAGATATATATTTCATCAGTAAGGTCACTCTTATTACCAGACTTAACAAAGTTCATCACTGAGATATATATTTCATCAGTAAGGTCACTCTTATTACCAGACTTAACAAAGTTCATCACTGAGATATATATTTCATCAGTAAGGTCACTCTTATTACCAGACTTAACAAAGTTCATCACTGAGATATATATTTCATCAGTAAGGTCACTCTTATTACCAGACTTAACAAAGTTCATCACTGAGATATATATTTCATCAGTAAGGTCACTCTTATTACCAGACTTAACAAAGTTCATCACTGAGATATATATTTCATCAGTAAGGTCACTCTTATTACCAGACTTAACAAAGTTCATCACTGAGATATATATTTCATCAGTAAGGTCACTCTTATTACCAGACTTAACAAAGTTCATCACTGAGATATATATTTCATCAGTAAGGTCACTCTTATTACCAGACTTAACAAAGTTCATCACTGAGATATATATTTCATCAGTAAGGTCACTCTTATTACCAGACTTAACAAAGTTCATCACTAAGACTCGAGATATATATTTCATCAGTAAGGTCACTCTTATTACCAGACTTAACAAAGTTCATCACTGAAAACAATGATTCACAAGAATAAGTAGATGAAAACCTGACAGTAATGTAGTTGTAAGGTTCTTCAGACACAAAATTTTGTGGAATAGTATTGCAAGTCCTTATTACCTGGTTTTCCGCATTTCTCTCTGTTACTCCCGACTCTAATCGCTCCTTTTCAATATTTCCAAAGTTAACTCAAAGATGAACAAATTTTTGTATCCAAATTGAGCTACTTTGAAATTCATCCAACTGCATTTCAAAATCATCCTTATATCTATGCATGGAAACATCTGCAAGTTTAGTTCATCCAGTTTTATACTGTCCGAAAACTTAATGAATTTTGCAGTGTCTTCAAGTTCTGTGAACTTAGCAAATGATATTTAAAGTAGTGTTTGAAGACATGGCTGTCTGTTTTGTCATCCTTTGGGAGATCATTGATGTATCTCTTTGGGTTTGGAAAGTATCTAAACCTCTCACTATCTATATCCCTCTTAATTAAAACCCCGCAGCTTCATTTCAAATGCCTTTATGTAATGAAACATAACATCAAGTATCTTATCAGAGTCCTGTAATTTAATTTTCAAATCATTTAAATGTTCTCAAAAATCTAAAAAAAAAACTCCAGTTTATAAACCTACAAGATATCAGACATTTCTTTATAAGACACTTGTTGGTTACTCAAAAAGAGATTTATCTCATCCAGACCTTCAATAAATTGTTTCAGAACAAAAACTCGACTAAGCCAACGAACATTGTTGTACACCAGATCCTCCTCCTTCATTAAATTCTGAAATTGTCTTTTATTCAAAGCTCGTGGGGAAATGTAATTAACAATCTTGGTGACTGTTTGTGTCACTTTTTGAAGTTCTTTTAGACCAGCTTTTGTACATAAAACCTCCTCGTGTATGATGCAGGGAAAGCCTATCAACGGATGACCAACAACTGTAAACAGATTTACAAATCCTGTTTCCTTACCAATCATGCTGGGTACACCATCTGTTGTAACCTTACCTATCAAGCTGGGTGCACTATCTGTTGTAACCTTACCTATCATGCTGGGAGCACCATCTGTTGTAACCTTACCTATCATGCTGGGTGCACCATCTGTTGTAACCTTACCTATCATGCTGGGTGCACTATCTGTTGTAACCTTACCTATCATGCTGGGTGCACCATCTGTTGTAACGGATACTACTTTTGAAATGTCAATTTGTAGAATAGATAATTCGTTCATAACTGCCTTACATATTTCAGCCCCAGTGGTACACTCAGGTAGTGTTACAACCTCAGTGGTACACTCAGGTAGTGGTACAACCCCAGTGGTACACTCAGGTAGTGTTACAACCTCAGTGGTACACTCAGGTAGTGTTACAACGTCAGTGGTACACTCAGGTAGTGGTACAACCCCAGTGGTACACTCAGGTAGTGTTACAACCCCAGTGGTACACTCAGGTAGTGTTACAACCTCAGTGGTACACTCAGGTAGTGTTACAACCTCAGTGGTACGCTCAGGTAGTGTTACAACCTCAGTGGTACACTCAGGTAGTGTTACAACCTCAGTGGTACACTCAGGTAGTGTTACAACCTCAGTGGTACGCTCAGGTAGTGTTACAACCTCAGTGGTACACTCAGGTAGTGGTACAACCCCAGTGGTACACCCAGGTAGTGTTACAACCTCAGTGGTACGCTCAGGTAGTGTTACAACCCCAGTGGTACACTCAGGTAGTGTTACAACCTCAGTGGTACACTCAGGTAGTGTTACAACCTCAGTGGTACACTCAGGTAGTGTTACAACCTCAGTGGTACACTCAGGTAGTGTTACAACCCCAGTGGTACACTCAGGTAGTGTTACAACCCCAGTGGTACACTCAGGTAGTGTTACAACCTCAGTGGTACACTCAGGTAGTGTTACAACCCCAGTGGTACGCTCAGGTAGTGTTACAACCTCAGTGGTACACTCAGGTAGTGTTACAACCTCAGTGGTACGCTCAGGTAGTGGTACAATCCCAGTGGTACGCTCAGGTAGTGTTACAACCTCAGTGGTACGCTCAGGTAGTGTTACAACCTCAGTGGTACACTCAGGTAGTGTTACAACCCCAGTGGTACACTCAGATAGTGTTACAACCTCAGTGGTACACTCAGATAGTGTTACAACCTCAGTGGTACGCTCAGGTAGTGTTACAACCTCAGTGGTACGCTCAGGTAGTGTTACAACCTCAGTGGTACACTCAGGTAGTGTTACAGCTTCAGTGGTACACTCAGGTAGTGTTACAACCTCAGTGGTACACTCAGGTAGTGTTACAACCCCAGTGGTACACTCAGGTAGTGTTACAACCTCAGTGGTACACTCAGGTAGTGTTACAACCTCAGTGGTACACTCAGGTAGTGTTACAACCTCAGTGGTACACTCAGGTAGTGTTACAACCTCAGTGGTACACTCAGGTAGTGTTACAACCTCAGTGGTACACTCAGGTAGTGTTACAACCTCAGTGGTACACTCAGGTAGTGGTACAATCCCAGTGGTACACTCAGGTAGTGTTACAACCTCAGTGGTACACTCAGGTAGTGTTACAGCTTCATTGGTACACTCAGGTAGCGTTACAACCTCAGTGGTACGCTCAGGTAGTGTTACAACCTCAGTGGTACGCTCAGGTAGTGTTACAACCTCAGTGGTACACTCAGGTAGTGTTACAGCTTCAGTGGTACATTCAGGTAGTGTTACAACCTCAGTGGTACACTCAGGTAGTGTTACAACCTCAGTGGTACACTCAGGTAGTGTTACAACCTCAGTGGTACGCTCAGGTAGTGTTACATCTTCAGTGGTACACTCAGGTAGTGTTACAACCTCAGTGGTACACTCAGGTAGTGTTACAACCTCAGTGGTACGCTCAGGTAGTGTTACATCTTCAGTGGTACACTCAGGTAGTGTTACAACCTCAGTGGTACACTCAGGTAGTGTTACAACCTCAGTGGTACACTCAGGTAGTGTTACAACCTCAGTGGTACACTCAGGCAGTGTTACAGCCTCAGTGGTACACTCAGGAAGTGTTACAACCTCAGTGGTACACTCAGGTAGTGTTACAATCCCAGTGGTACGCTCAGGTAGTGTTACAACCTCAGTGGTACGCTCAGGTAGTGTTACAACCTCAGTGGTACACTCAGGTAGTGTTACAACCTCAGTGGTACGCTCAGGTAGTGTTACAACCTCAGTGGTACACTCAGGTAGTGTTACAACCTCAGTGGTACACTCAGGTAGTGTTACAACCTCAGTGGTACACTCAGGTAGTGTTACAACCTCAGTGGTACGCTCAGGTAGTGTTACAACCTCAGTGGTACACTCAGGTAGTGTTACAACCTCAGTGGTACACTCAGTGTTACAACCACAGTGGTACACGCAGGTAGTGTTACAACCTCAGTGGTACGCTCAGGTAGTGTTACAACCTCAGTGGTACACTCAGTGTTACAACCTCAGTGGTACGCTCAGGTAGTGTTACAACCCCATTGGTACACTCAGGTAGTGTTACAACCTCAGTGGTACGCTCAGGTAGTGTTACAACCTCAGTGGTACACTCAGGTAGTGTTACAATCCCAGTGGTACGCTCAGGTAGTGTTACAACCTCAGTGGTACACTCAGGTAGTGTTACAATCCCAGTGGTACGCTCAGGTAGTGTTACAACCTCAGTGGTACACTCAGGTAGTGTTACAATCCCAGTGGTACGCTCAGGTAGTGTTACAACCTCAGTGGTACACTCAGGTAGTGTTACAATCCCAGTGGTACGCTCAGGTAGTGTTACAACCTCAGTGGTACACTCAGGTAGTGTTACAACCCCAGTGGTACACTCAGGTAGTGTTACAACCCCAGTGGTACACTCAGGTAGTGTTACAACCCCAGTGGTACACTCAGGTAGTGTTACAACCGAAGTGGTACACTCAGGTAGTGTTACAACCCCAGTGGTACACTCATGTAGTATTACAACCCCAGTGGTACACTCAGGTAGTTTTACAACCGCAGTGGTACACTCATATAGTATTACAACCCCAGTGGTACACTCATGTAGTATTACAACCCCAGTGGTACACTCAGGTAGTGTTACAACCCCAGTGGTACACTCAGGTAGTGTTACAACCCCAGTGGTACACTCAGGTAGTGTTACAACCTCAGTGGTACGCTCAGGTAGTGTTACAACCTCAGTGGTACGCTCAGGTAGTGTTACAACCTCAGTGGTACGCTCAGGTAGTGTTACAACCTCAGTGGTACGCTCAGGTAGTGTTACAACCTCAGTGGTACGCTCAGGTAGTGTTACAACCCCAGTGGTACGCTCAGGTAGTGTTACAACCTCAGTGGTACGCTCAGGTAGTGTTACAACCCCAGTGGTACACTCAGGTAGTGTTACAGCTTCAGTGGTACACTCAGGTAGTGTTACAACCTCAGTGGTACGCTCAGGTAGTGTTACAACCTCAGTGGTACGCTCAGGTAGTGTTACAACCCCAGTGGTACACTCAGGTAGTGTTACAACCTCAGTGGTACACTCAGGTAGTGTTACAACCTCAGTGGTACACTCAGGTAGTGTTACAGCTTCAGTGGTACACTCAGGTAGTGTTACAACCTCAGTGGTACACTCAGGTAGTGTTACAGCTTCAGTGGTACACTCAGGTAGTGTTACAACCTCAGTGGTACACTCAGGTAGTGTTACAACCTCAGTGGTACACTCAGGTAGTGTTACAACCTCAGTGGTACACTCAGGTAGTGTTACAACCTCAGTGGTACACTCAGGTAGTGTTACAACCTCAGTGGTACACTCAGGTAGTGTTACAACCTCAGTGGTACACTCAGGTAGTGTTACAACCTCAGTGGTACACTCAGGTAGTGTTACAGCTTCAGTGGTACACTCAGGTAGTGTTACAACCTCAGTGGTACACTCAGGTAGTGTTACAGCTTCAGTGGTACGCTCAGGTAGTGTTACAACCTCAGTGGTACACTCAGGTAGTGTTACAACCTCAGTGGTACACTCAGGTAGTGTTACAACCTCAGTGGTACACTCAGGTAGTGTTACAACCTCAGTGGTACACTCAGGTAGTGTTACAACCTCAGTGGTACACTCAGGTAGTGTTACAACCTCAGTGGTACACTCAGGTAGTGTTACAACCTCAGTGGTACACTCAGGTAGTGTTACAACCTCAGTGGTACGCTCAGGTAGTGTTACAACCTCAGTGGTACGCTCAGGTAGTGTTACAGCTTCAGTGGTACGCTCAGGTAGTGTTACAACCTCAGTGGTACGCTCAGGTAGTGTTACAGCTTCAGTGGTACGCTCAGGTAGTGTTACAACCTCAGTGGTACGCTCAGGTAGTGTTACAGCTTCAGTGGTACGCTCAGGTAGTGTTACAACCTCAGTGGTACGTTCAGGTAGTGTTACAACCTCAGTGGTACGCTCAGGTAGTGTTACAACCTCAGTGGTACGCTCAGGTAGTGTTACAACCTCAGTGGTACACTCAGGTAGTGTTACAGCTTCAGTGGTACACTCAGGTAGTGTTACAATCTCAGTGGTACGCTCAGGTAGTGTTACAACCTCAGTGGTACACTCAGGTAGTGTTACAGCTTCAGTGGTACACTCAGGTAGTGTTACAATCTCAGTGGTACGCTCAGGTAGTGTTACAACCTCAGTGGTACGCTCAGGTAGTGTTACAACCCCAGTGGTACACTCAGGTAGTGTTACAGCTTCAGTGGTACACTCAGGTAGTGTTACAATCTCAGTGGTACGCTCAGGTAGTGTTACAACCTCAGTGGTACACTCAGGTAGTGTTACAACCTCAGTGGTACGCTCAGGTAGTGTTACAACCTCAGTGGTACACTCAGGTAGTGTTACAGCTTCAGTGGTACACTCAGGTAGTGTTACAACCTCAGTGGTACACTCAGGTAGTGTTACAACCTCAGTGGTACACTCAGGTAGTGTTACAACCTCAGTGGTACACTCAGGTAGTGTTACAACCTCAGTGGTACACTCAGGTAGTGTTACAACCTCAGTGGTACACTCAGGTAGTGTTACAACCTCAGTGGTACACTCAGGTAGTGTTACAACCTCAGTGGTACACTCAGGTAGTGTTACAACCTCAGTGGTACACTCAGGTAGTGTTACAACCTCAGTGGTACGCTCAGGTAGTGTTACAAGATTAATCATCTCTTCCGCACATTTCGTCATCACTACAAAATCGAGAAAAAATTGCTAGCCTAGCTGATGATGTAATGTCTGTGCTGTCATCCTAGCTGATGGTGTAATGTCTGTGCTGTCATCCTAGCTGATGATGTAATGTCTGTGCTGTCATCCTAGCTGATGATGTAATGTCTGTGCTGTCATCCTAGCTGATGGTGTAATGTCTGTGCTGTCATCCTAGCTGATGGTGTAATGTCTGTGCTGTCATCCTAGCTGATGATGTAATGTCTGTGCTGTCATCCTAGCTGATGATGTAATGTCTGTGCTGCCATCAACACGGAAAAGAACTTACATGAAGCCAAATTCTTTGTTAACAGACAAATCTTTAATGCGCTGAATAATCTTTTCCTTTTCTGAAAGATTGTCAAAAAGGAAAGGAGCACATTCTTACTGTTTAATGTACTCTCCATCGCAGCAACTAAGTTGGAACTAAACCTACCCGACATAAATTTCCACAAATTATCAGACTGTTTTTCGTCTTGCTCAGTTCACGAGAAATCAATTCCCTTTGTTCTTGCTCAGTTTTCTTGCTTAAGTTTCAAAATGTGTCTTCACAGAAGAAGTTCTACAAACAACTGATTCAGAACAGAAAATGCATAATACTTTATTATCTTTCTTAATCATGACAGTTTTTTCAGTCCAGTATTCTCAAAATCTCTAATATCTTCTTCATTTGAATAACATTGTTTCTTGGCCGGTGGTCGTCATCCTGTACAATCTGTAAAGGGCAGGATGCAAATAGAATTTATAATAGTGATATACATATATTAACCGTATATATGAAAATAAGAGGGAAAACCGGTGTTGTGGTTAGTAGTACGAACTGCACGATGAACCTTAAACTGAAATCAAACCATGTAAACTAGCACCTGATTAATGTTGTCTACACAATTTCACGAAAAATAGTGGAATGATCTTTCGAATTGACGGACTATTTCCCCGCTTTTCTTGGAACGGATACTTGATAAATGTCGTTTTTTTTTTTTTTTTTGAGATGAGACCAGAGTCGTTGGCGTGCCGGGTTTGGCACGCGTGCCAAACCCACAGCTGGAGGCTGCTGTCCATGAGGCATGGAATAATATACCTCCCCAAACCCTCAAGAATTTGTGTGAGAGTCTTCGTACACGGCTGAGGGATGTGATTAAACGTAAAAAAATCAGAAAGTGTGCATATATATCATAATCTTTGTATTTTGGTATGTGTGTGGGGGAGGGCCAGCATAATGCCGTGACTAGCACTGTACTTATACATTAGATGATATTCATTAATGGAAGTTTATCTGAGACATTAACAATGAGACGTGTCGGACAGCCTGTAAGATGCTCTGACAAAATTATCTTTGTCACTAAATCAAGTCTCAGGTATTTGTATTTGTTTGGGTGAGTTATTGTTTTATGTTTGAGATGGTCAATGATTTTACTGTCATTAAAACTTATCTCAGTATGAAGGTCTTTTAAATACAGAAAGGTTACATAATTATGGTCTTGAATCTGTTAAAGATATTGTAACCACAGAGACTAACTTAGTTGGGAAGATGTCTTTAATACTAAAGTATCTATTAAACGAATAACGTATAATGACTTTCAGAATACCTCTGAAACTTCCGTAACTACTGAACTAAAGTGACTTCAGTCCCACTGGAAGGAAACCTATAAAACTACCATAGATACTGAACCATAGTGACTTCAGTCCCGCTGGAAGGAAACCTATAAAACTACCATAGATACTGAACCATAGTGACTTCAGTCCCGCTGGAAGGAAACCTATAAAACTACCATAGATACTGAACCATAGTGACTTAAGTCTTGTTTGGAGGAAACATAAAGATTGTTGTAGCTACTGAAGTATTGTACAAAAGTTACGTCTGCATAACAGGTTGTAACATTTATCTTCATTTTTTCGCTGTAAACTTAGGCTGCAGCCGGTGCTAGTCTAACTTAGGCTGCAGCCGGTGCTAGTCTAACTTAGGCTGCAGCCGGTTCTAGTGAAACAGATCAAAGCCGCACACAGTGTAAGAGTTATAAAATATATTTATGACGAACACTATTTAACAATAGTTAAAATACAAAAGAAATACTTTTTGCAAAGAACAAAACTTATGATACTAGGAATTCAAATGTGTATTAGAGCAAGAAAACATTGCAAAAAAAAAAGAAAGAAAAAGCAGTACTGGAGACAGTAACAATGAGAACAGTGAACCAGGTTGCTGGATTGGCTGTCGAAATTTTTTTGGTAGTCAGATTGAGACTATTATGATGGTCGAGATTATTTCCTGAGAGTTACTGATTTTAGGTGTGTATTATGGATAGGTTTATTTCGATTAATATTTTTAATTTGAGGAAAGCACATATAAAAAATAGGGATTCTGGGAGATGTTAAAGAATGTGTTTGGAATGTTGATTGATGCAAGAGACATGAATACCAGTGTGGGAGACACTGTTGTGTAGTGCACAGTGTGTGAGACACTGTTGAGTAGTGCACAGTGTGGGAGACACTGTTGTGTAGTGCACAGTGTGGTAGACACTGTTGTGTAGTGCACAGTGTGGGAGACACTGTTGTGTAGTGCACAGTGTGGGAGACACTGTTGTGTAGTGCACAGTGTGGGAGACACTGTTGAGTAGTGCACAGTGTGGTAGACACTGTTGTGTAGTGCACAGTGTGGGAGACACTGTTGTGTAGTGCACAGTGTGGGAGACACTGTTGTGTAGTGCACAGTGTGGGAGACACTGTTGTGTAGTGCACAGTGTGGGAGACACTGTTGTGTAGTGCACAGTGTGGGAGACACTGTTGAGTAGTGCACAGTGTGGGAGACACTGTTGTGTAGTGCACAGTGTGGGAGACACTGTTGTGTAGTGCACTGTTGTGTAGTGCACAGTGTGGGAGACACTAGTGCACAGTGTGGGAGCCACTGTTGTGGAGTGCACAGTGTGGGAGACACTGTTGTGTAGTGCACAGTGTGGGAGACACTGTTGTGTAGTGCACAGTGTGGGAGACACTGTTGTGTAGTGCACAGTGTGGTAGACACTGTTGTGTAGTGCACAGTGTGGGAGACACTGTTGTGTACTGTTGTGCAGTGCACAGTGTGGGAGACACTGTTGTGTAGTGCACAGTGTGGGAGACACTGTTGTGTAGTGCACAGTGTGGGAGACACTGTTGTGTAGTGCACAGTGTGGGAGACACTGTTGTGTAGTGCACAGTGTGGGAGACACTGTTGTGTAGTGCACAGTGTGGGAGACACTGTTGTGTAGTGCACAGTGTGGGAGACACTGTTGTGTAGTGCACAGTGTGGGAGACACTGTTGTGTAGTGCACAGTGTGGGAGACACTGTTGTGTAGTGCACAGTGTGGGAGACACTGTTGTGTAGTGCACAGTGTGGGAGACACTGTTGTGTAGTGCACAGTGTGGGAGACACTGTTGTGTAGTGCACAGTGTGGGAGACACTGTTGTGTAGTGCACAGTGTGGGAGACACTGTTGTGTAGTGCACAGTGTGGGAGACACTGTTGTGTAGTGCACAGTGTGGGAGACACTGTTGTGTAGTGCACAGTGTGGGAGACACTGTTGTGTAGTGCACAGTGTGGGAGACACTGTTGTGTCGTGCACAGTGTGGTTGACACTGTTGAGTAGTGCACAGTGTGGGAGACACTGTTGTGTAGTGCACAGTGTGGGAGACACTGTTGTGTAGTGCACAGTGTGGGAGACACTGTTGTGTAGTGCACAGTGTGGGAGACACTATTGAGTAGTGCACAGTGTGGGAGACACTGTTGTGTAGTGCACAGTGTGGGAGACACTGTTGTGTAGTGCACAGTGTGGTAGACACTGTTGTGTAGTGCACAGTGTGGGAGACACTGTTGTGTAGTGCACAGTGTGGGAGACACTGTTGTGTAGTGCACAGTGTGGGAGACACTGTTGTGTAGTGCACAGTGTGGGAGACACTGTTGTGTAGTGCACAGTGTGGGAGACACTGTTGTGTAGTGCACAGTGTGGGAGACACTGTTGTGTAGGGCACAGTGTGGTAGACACTGTTGTGTACACAGTGTGTGTTGTAGTGCACAGTGTGGGAGACACTGTTGTGTAGTGCACAGTGTGGTAGACACTGTTGTGTAGTGCACAGTGTGGTAGACACTGTTGTGTAGTGCACAGTGTGGGAGACACTGTTGTGTAGTGCACAGTGTGGGAGACACTGTTGTGTAGTGCACAGTGTGGGAGACACTGTTGTGTAGTGCACAGTGTGGGAGACACTGTTGTGTAGTGCACAGTGTGGGAGACACTGTTGTGTAGTGCACAGTGTGGGAGACACTGTTGTGTAGTGCACAGTGTGGGAGACACTGTTGTGTAGTGCACAGTGTGGGAGACACTGTTGTGTAGTGCACAGTGTGGGAGACACTGTTGTGTAGTGCACAGTGTGGGAGACACTGTTGTGTAGTGCACAGTGTGGGAGACACTGTTGTGTAGTGCACAGTGTGGGAGACACTGTTGTGTAGTGCACAGTGTGGTAGACACTGTTGTGTAGTGCACAGTGTGGGAGACACTGTTGTGTAGTGCACAGTGTGGGAGACACTGTTGTGTAGTGCACAGTGTGGGAGACACTGTTGTGTAGTGCACATGTTGTTGTAGTGCACAGTGTGGGAGACACTGTTGTAGTGCACAGTGTGTGAGACACTGTTGTGTAGTGCACAGTGTGGGAGACACTGTTGTGTAGTGCACAGTGTGGGAGACACTGTTGTGTAGTGCACAGTGTGGGAGACACTGTTGTGTAGTGCACAGTGTGGGAGACCCTGTTGTGTAGTGCACAGTGTGGGAGACACTGTTGTGTAGTGCACAGTGTGGGAGACACTGTTGTGTAGTGCACAGTGTGGGAGACACTGTTGTGTAGTGCACAGTGTGGGAGACACTGTTGTGTAGTGCACAGTGTGGGAGACACTGTTGTGTAGTGCACAGTGTGGTAGACACTGTTGTGTAGTGCACAGTGTGGGAGACACTGTTGTGTAGTGCACATGTGGTAGACACTGTTGTGTAGTGCACAGTGTGGGAGACACTGTTGTGTAGTGCACAGTGTGGGAGACACTGTTGTGTAGTGCACAGTGTGGGAGACACTGTTGTGTAGTGCACAGTGTGGGAGACACTGTTGTGTAGTGCACAGTGTGGTAGTGCACAGTGTGGGAGACACTGTTGTGTAGTGCACATGTGGTAGACACTGTTGTGTAGTGCACAGTGTGGGAGACACTGTTGTGTAGTGCACAGTGTGGGAGACACTGTTGTGTAGTGCACAGTGTGGGAGACACTGTTGTGTAGTGCACAGTGTGGGAGACACTGTTGTGTAGTGCACAGTGTGGTAGACACTGTTGTGTAGTGCACAGTGTGGGAGACACTGTTGAGTAGTGTGTGGAGACACTGTTGTGTAGTGCACAGTGTGGGTAGACACTGTTGTGTAGTGCACAGTGTGGGAGACACTGTTGTGTAGTGTGTGGTGTGTAGTGCACAGTGTGGGAGACACTGTTGTGTAGTGCACAGTGTGGGAGACACTGTTGTGTAGTGCACAGTGTGGGAGACACTGTTGTGTAGTGCACAGTGTGGGAGACACTGTTGTGTAGTGCACAGTGTGGGAGACACTGTTGTGTAGTGCACAGTGTGGGAGACACTGTTGTGTAGTGCACAGTGTGGGAGACACTGTTG
>NW_027197669.1:0-37500 GCF_038502225.1 Cherax quadricarinatus | reverse complement strand
CCGACCAATACTCTTTTGAATGAACGTCTACATAGTAAAGATGATAGTCAAAATTTGCTGATACTATTTATATTGATACGTTACCACACAGCTGCTATACAGTACAGCTTCTCATTAACTGATTTCATCAGTTTCGGACAAAAAAAAAATGGCCGGATAAACGCTCTAATTATCGAACAAAAATTAATAAAAGTCTGTTATTTCGAAATTTGTTGGTAGTGACAATGTGTGGTTATCTTATGTAGTATCGAGTCAAGTCAGGTAACACTGATTCTTGTGTGGTAGGTTCCATAGTGGCACCATCCAAGACCTGTCTTCTTCATTGTTCCCTGAGTCGTAGGTCATCTGCCTCACTTTATTATCTACTCACTCATACATACACTCATCATTCACTTCTCAATTGTCCCTGGACTTTGAGGATTTTGTGTGTTGTTATTATTAATATATTAGGTAAAATGTAATTAACAATGGCTTCTAAAACAAATGTTGGTGCAGAGAGAAAACGTGTGGTTGTCAGCCATCTATGTACATCTGTGTCATCCTCTGTCTTGGAGTAACACTTATTCTGTATTAATATTGGAAGAATTACCCACAATATGTTAAGTAAAAGGACACAAATGCAACTAATGTGACATTTTATTGTGGCAACGTTTCGCTCTCCAGGAGCTTTATCAAGCAGTTACAAACAATACATGGACACAGAGGGACATAGCGTGAGGTGTAATACTAGTGGTAGTAGTAGTAGTAGTAGTAGTAGTAGTAGTAGTAGTAGTAGTAGGAATAGTAGGTAGTACTACTTGTAGTAGTAGTAGTAGTAGGAATAGTAGGTAGTACTACTTGTAGTAGTAGTAGTAGTAGTTATACAATATGGTAGAACAATCAACTTGCACATGAGTATAAGGTTATAAAAGTTATTACTTGGGTTGCATAAAAATAGGTTAGACAAATATTTCTGCTACTCAAGTAATAACTTTTATAATCTTTTACCTATGTGCAAGTTGATTGTTCTACCATATTGTATCACTACTACTACAACAACTAATATTATTACTACTACTACCACTAGTACTACACCTCATTCTATGCCTATATATACCCTCTGTGTCCATGTATTGTTGTAACAGCTTGATGAAGCTTCTAGAGAGCGAAACGTTGCCACAATAATATGTCACATTAGTTGTACTTGTGCCCTTTTACTTAACAAAACTTATTCTGACACCATCGATCACTGCAGTTTACACCTAGGTGTACTCACCTAGGTGTACTCACCTAGTTGTGGTTGCGGGGGTCGAGTCACAGCTCCTGGTCCCGCCTCTTCAACTGGCCGCTACTTGGTCACTCTTCCTGCCCCGTGAGCTTCATCATACCTCTTCTTAAAGCTATGTATGGATCCTGCCTCCACTACATCACTACCCAAGCTATTCCACTTCCTGACAACTCTGTGACTGAAGAAATACTTCCTAACATCCCTGTGGTTCATCTGAGTCTTCAGCTTCCAATTGTGACCCCTTGTTTCTGTGTCCCCTCTCTGGAACATCCTGTCTCTGTCCACCTTGTCTATTCCACGCTGTATTTTGTATGTTGTTATCATGTCTCCCCTAACCCTCCTGTCCTTCAGTGTTGTCAGGCCGATTTTCCTTAACGATTTTTCGTAGGACATTCCCCTTAGCTCTGGAACTAAACGTGCTTGATTAAGTGTGGGTTCCAAACAGGTGCTGCATATTCCAGTATGGGCCTAACGTACACGGTGTACAGTGTCTTGAACGACTATTCACAGGTTTGCTAGGCGCCCATATGCTGCAGCAGTTATCTGGTTAATGTGTGCTTCCGGAGACATGCTCGGTGTTATCACCCCAAGTTCTTTCTCCTTGAGCGAGGTTTGCAGTCTTTGGCCACCTAGCCTATACTTCGTCTGCGGTCTTCGTTGCCCTTCCCCGATCTTCATGACTTTGCAGTTGGCAGGGTTAAATTCGAGAAGCCAGTTGCTGGACCCGGTGTCCAGCCTGTCCAGGTCTCTTTGAAGTCCTGCTTGATTCTCATTTGATTTAATTCTCCTCATTAACTTCACATTATCGGCGAACAGGGACACTTCTGAGTCTAACCATTCCATCATGTCATTCATTCACATAGACCAGAAATAGTACTGGTCCTAGGACCGACTCCTGTGGGACTCCGCTCGTCAAAGGTGCCCACTGTGATACATCATCTCGTACCATGACTCGTTGTTGTCTCCCTGTCAAGTATTCTCTAATCCACTGCAGTGCCCTTCCTGTTATACGCGTCTGATCCTCTAGCTTCTACACTAATCTCCTGTGTGGAACTGTGTTGAAGGCCTTCTTGCAGTCCAAAAAGAAGCAATCAACCCACTCCTCTCCCTTGTGTCTTACTCCTGTTACTTTATCATAAAACTCCAGTAGGTTTGTGACACAGGATTTACCTTCCATAAGCCCGTGCTTGTTGGCGTTTATAATCTTATTCCGTTCCAGGTACTCCACCACTCTCCTTTTGATAATCTTCTCCATGATTTTGCATACTATACACGTCAGTGACACTGGTCTGTAGTTTAGGACCTCTTTTCTGTCTTCTTTTTTTAAAAACTGATACTACATTTGCAGTCTTCCATACCTTAGATAGTTGCCCAGTTTCAAGGGATGTGTTGAAGATAGTGGTTAGTGGCACACTCAGCATTTCTGATCCCTCTCTAAGTACCCACGGGGAGATGTTGTCTGGTCCCATTGCCTTTGAGGTATCAAGGTCCCTTAGCAGCTTCTTCACCTCCTCCTCAGTTGTGTGTATGTCATCCAACACTTGTTGGCATAATCCTTTTGGTGTCCCCCTCTGTTCTGTCCACCCAGAGGCCTTCCTGTCTCCAATGTATTTCCAAGTACTTGGAAATATAAACACATATGCAGTTTAATGTGATCCTTTATTGACAACGTTTCGCCCACACAGTGGGCTTTTTCAAGTCACAAACAGATCTGTTTGTGACTTGAAAAAGCCCACTGTGTGGGCGAAACGTTGTCAATAAAGGTTCACATTAAACTGCATATGTGTTTATATTTCCATTGTGTCGGTATTTTATACCATTTATTTCCAATGTAAATACTTCCTTAAATCTCATGATGAGCTCCACACATACCTCTTGATCCTTTCTGGTGAGTTCCTCACCTTCTTTCCTCAGCCTGATCACCTGGTCTTTGACTGTTGCCTTCCTCCTAATGTGTCTATACAGCAGTTTCGGGTCAGACTTGACTTTCGATGCTATGTCGTTTTCGTACTGTTGCTGGGCCTCCCTCCTTATCTGTGCATATTCGTTTCTGGCTCTTCGACTAATCTCTTTATTTTCCTGGGTCCTTTGCCTTATGTACCCTTTCCATTCTCTGGTGCACTTAGTTTTTGCCTCCCTACACCTTCGTGTAAACCAAGGACTCTCTTTGGTCTTCCCATTATTTCTATTGCCCTTGGGAACAAACTTTTCCTCTGCCTCCTTGCATTTTATTGTTACGTATTCCATCATTTCATTTACTGACTTTCCTGCCAATTCTCTGTCCCACTGAACCTCCTGCAGGAAGTTCCTCATACCTGTGTAGTCACCCCTTTTATAGTTTGGCTTTTTCCATTCAACTCCTGTTACCCTCTCCACTTGTAACTCTACTGTGTATTAAAAACACAGAGCTCAAAGAGGCTTCTCATATGTGATGTCCTCATTGTCTGAACTATATGTCTGAGGATTTCTCATTCATTCTTTCATGCCACTCCTCATATTTATTCGTTATTCCATCCGCGTTCGTGTACCAAACCTTCAACTTCTTTTCTAAAACTGTGATCCTGGGAGAAGATTGGGGTTGGTGGATCGGGATCCCTGGCGGAGGCCTACGGGGTTTTGCGGTGGGGGTGGGAGCAGAGTTCCCATAAGGGGTTGCTGTAGGGGTGGGGTTTGTGGTGTGGGGGGTGTGGACAGAGGGATCAGTGTGTGAGTGTCGGTTTAGATTGTTGAGTTTTGTGTGTGTGTGTGTGTGTGTGTGTACTCACCTAGTTGTACTCACCTAGCTGAGGTTGCAGGGGTCGAGTTCTAGCTCCTGGCCCCGCCTCTTCACTAGTCGCTACTAGGTCACTCTCCCTGAACCCTGAGTTTTATCATACCTCTGCAGCTATGAATGGATCCTGCCTCCACTACATCGCTTCCTAAACTATTCCACTTCTTGACTACTCTGTGGCTGAAGAAATACTTCCTAACATCCCTGTGATTCAACTGTGTCTTCAACTTCCAACCGTGTCCCCTTGTTGCTGTGTCCCATCCCTGGAACATTCTGTCTTTGTTCACCTTGTCAATTCCTCTCAGTAGTTTGCATGTCGTTATCATGTCTCCCCTACCTCTCCTGTCCTCCAGTGTCATCAGGTCGATTTCCCTTAACCTCTCCTCGTAGGTCATACCCCTTAGCTCTGGGACTAGTCTTCTTGCAAACCTTTGCACTTTCTCTAGTTTCTTTACGTGCTTGGCTAGGTGTGGGTTCCAAACTGGTGCCGCATACTCCAATATGGGCCTAACGTACACGGTGTACAGGGTCCTGAACGATTCCTTATTAAGATGTCGGAATGCTGTTCTGAGGTTTGCTAGGCGCCCATATGCTGCAGCAGTTATTTGGTTGATGTTATACTCACCCCAAGATCTTTTTCCTTGAGTGAGGTTTGTAGTCTCTGGCCCCCTAGACTGTACTCCGTCTGCGGTTTTCTTTGCCCCTCCCTAATCTTCATGACTTTGCACTTGGTTGGGCTGAACTCCAGGAGCCAATTGCTGGACCAGTTCTGCAGCTTGTCCAGATCCCTTTGTAGTTCTGCCTGGTCTTCGGCCGAATGAATTCTTCTCATCAACTTCACGTTATCTGCAAACAGGGACACTTCAGAGTCTATTCCTTCCGTCATGTCGTTCACAAATACCAGAAACAGCACTGGTCCTAGGACTGACCCCTGTGGGACCCCACTTGTCACAGGTGCCCACTCTGACACCTCGCCACGTACCATGACTCGCTGCTGTCTTCCTGACAAGTATTCCCTGATCCATTGTAGTACCTTCCCTGTTATCCCTGCTTGGTCCTCCAGTTTTTGCACTAATCTCTTGTGTGGAACTGTGTCAAACGCCTTCTTACAGTCCAAGAAAATGCAATCTACCCACCCCTCTCTCTCTTGTCTTACTGCTGTCACCCTGTCATAGAACTCCAGTAGGCTTGTGACACAGGATTTCCCGTCCCTGAAACCATGTTGGCTGCTGTTGATGAGATTATTCCTTTCTAGGTGTTCCACCACTCTTCTCCTGATAATCTTCTCCATGACTTTGCATACTATACGTGTCAGTGACACTGGTCTGTAGTTTAGTGCTTCATGTCTGTCTCCTTTTTTTAAAAACTGGGACTACATTTGCTGTCTTCCATGCCTCAGGCAATCTCCTTGTTTCGATAGATGTATTGAATATTATTGGTATGGGTACACATAGCGCCTTTGCTTCCTCTCTCAGGACCCATTGAGAGATGTTATCATGCCCCATTGCCTTTGAGGTATCTAGCTCACTCAGAAGCCTCTTCACTTCTTCCTCTGTTGTGTGTACTGTGTCCAGCACTTGGTGGCGTACCCCACCTCTCCGTCTTTCTGGAGCCCCGTCTGTCTCCTCTGTGAACACTTCTTTGAATCTCATGTTGAGTTCCTCACCTACTTCATGGTCGTTTCTTGTTGTCTCTCCTCCTTCCTTCCTTAGTCTGATTACCTGGTCCTTGACTGTTGTTTTCCTCTTGATGTGTCTGTATAACAGCTTCGGGTCAGATTTGGCTTTCGCTGCTATGTCGTTTTAATATTGTCGTTGGGCCTCCCTTCTTATCTGTGCATATTCATTTCTGGCTCTACGACTGCTCTCCTTATTCTCCTGGGTCCTTTGCCTTCTATACTTCTTCCATTCCCTAGCACACTTGGTTTTTGCCTCCCTGCACCTTTGGGTGAACCATGGGCTCATTCTGGCTTATTCATTATTCCTGTTACCCTTGGGTACAAACCTCTCCTCAGTGTGTGTGTGTGTGTGTGTGTGTGTGTGTGTGTGTACTTACCTAATTGAATTCATCTGTTTGTGGTTGTAGAAGTTGATTCACAGCTCCTCTCCCTGCTCTAAGACCCGTCTTAAAGCTATGTAGGAGCCTGCCTCCTGATTATTCAAATCTAAGGTGAAGAAATACTTCCTAACATCCCTATGACTCGTCTGAATTTTCAACTTCCAGTGGCGTCCTCTTGTTCCTGTATCACATCTCTGAATCATTCTGGCCCTGTTCACCTTGTCCCTCTCAGTATTTTATTCGTCGTTATCATGTCCTGCCTACTATCCCTCCTGCCCTCTAGTGCCATCAGGTTGAGTTCCATTAACCTCTCCACATTGTACATTACCCTTAGCTCCGGAACTAGTCTTGTTGCAAACTTTTGCACTTTCTCTAATTTCTTGACGTATTTGACCAGGTGTGGGCTCCATACTGGTGATGCATACTCCGATATGGGTCTGATATATACGGTGTAAAGTACCGTGAATGACTCTTTACTTAGATGTCGCAACGCTATTCTTAGATTAACCAGACGCCCACATGCTGCATCAGTTATATGGTTGATGTAAGCCTCAAGGGATCTGCTAGGTATGATGCTTACCGGAAAATCCTTTCCCTTAAGTGAAGTTTGCAGCCTTTGGCCGATGAGCCTGTAATTCGTCTGCAGTCTTCTTTCTCCTTCCTTGACCTTCATGACTTAGCACTTGGTAGAGCTAAACTCCGAAAGTCATTTGTCGGATTAGGTTTGCAACCAGTCCAGATCCATTTTGTGTTATTGTACTGTACTGGTCTTGTGTGTTATTGTACTGTACTGGTCTTGTGTGTTATTGTACTGTACTGGTCTTCTGTGTTATTGTACTGTACTGGTCTTGTGTGTTATTGTACTGTACTGGTCTTGTGTTATTGTACTGTACTGGTCTTGTGTGTTATTGTACTGTACTGGTCTTGTGTGTTATTGTACTGTACTGGTCTTGTGTGTTATTGTACTGTACTGGTCTTGTGTGTTATTGTACTGTACTGGTCTTGTGTGTTATTGTACTGTACTGGTCTTGTGTGTTATTGTACTGTACTGGTCTTGTGTGTTATTGTACTGTACTGGTCTTGTGTGTTATTGTACTGTACTGGTCTTGTGTGTTATTGTACTGTACTGGTCTTCTGTGTTATTGTACTGTACTGGTCTTGTGTGTTATTGTACTGTACTGGTCTTGTGTGTTATTGTGCTGTACTGGTCTTGTGTTATTGTACTGTACTGGTCTTGTGTTATTGTACTGTACTGGTCTTGTGTGTTATTGTACTGTACTGGTCTTGTGTGTTATTGTACTGTACTGGTCTTGTGTTATTGTACTGTACTGGTCTTGTGTGTTATTGTACTGTACTGGTCTTGTGTTATTGTACTGTACTGGTCTTGTGTGTTATTGTACTGTACTGGTCTTCTGTGTTATTGTACTGTACTGGTCTTGTGTGTTATTGTACTGTACTGGTCTTGTGTTATTGTACTGTACTGGTCTTCTGTGTTATTGTACTGTACTGGTCTTGTGTTATTGTACTGTACTGGTCTTGTGTTATTGTACTGTACTGGTCTTGTGTTATTGTACTGTACTGGTCTTGTGTGTTATTGTACTGTACTGGTCTTGTGTGTTATTGTACTGTACTGGTCTTCTGTGTTATTGTACTGTACTGGTCTTGTGTTATTGTACTGTACTGGTCTTGTGTGTTATTGTACTGTACTGGTCTTGTGTGTTATTGTACTGTACTGGTCTTGTGTTATTGTACTGTACTGGTCTTGTGTGTTATTGTACTGTACTGGTCTTCTGTGTTATTGTACTGTACTGGTCTTCTGTGTTATTGTACTGTACTGGTCTTGTGTTATTGTACTGTACTGGTCTTGTGTTATTGTACTGTACTGGTCTTGTGTTATTGTACTGTACTGGTCTTCTGTGTTATTGTACTGTACTGGTCTTGTGTGTTATTGTACTGTACTGGTCTTCTGTGTTATTGTACTGTACTGGTCTTCTGTGTTATTGTACTGTACTGGTCTTGTGTTATTGTACTGTACTGGTCTTCTGTGTTATTGTACTGTACTGGTCTTGTGTTATTGTACTGTACTGGTCTTGTGTGTTATTGTACTGTACTGGTCTTGTGTTATTGTACTGTACTGGTCTTGTGTTATTGTACTGTACTGGTCTTGTGTGTTATTGTACTGTACTGGTCTTCTGTGTTATTGTACTGTACTGGTCTTGTGTTATTGTACTGTACTGGTCTTGTGTGTTATTGTACTGTACTGGTCTTCTGTGTTATTGTACTGTACTGGTCTTGTGTGTTATTGTACTGTACTGGTCTTCTGTGTTATTGTACTGTACTGGTCTTGTGTTATTGTACTGTACTGGTCTTGTGTTATTGTACTGTACTGGTCTTGTGTTATTGTACTGTACTGGTCTTGTGTGTTATTGTACTGTACTGGTCTTCTGTGTTATTGTACTGTACTGGTCTTCTGTGTTATTGTACTGTACTGGTCTTCTGTGTTATTGTACTGTACTGGTCTTCTGTGTTATTGTACTGTACTGGTCTTCTGTGTTATTGTACTGTACTGGTCTTGTGTGTTATTGTACTGTACTGGTCTTCTGTGTTATTGTACTGTACTGGTCTTCTGTGTTATTGTACTGTACTGGTCTTCTGTGTTATTGTACTGTACTGGTCTTGTGTGTTATTGTACTGTACTGGTCTTCTGTGTTATTGTACTGTACTGGTCTTCTGTGTTATTGTACTGTACTGGTCTTGTGTTATTGTACTGTACTGGTCTTGTGTGTTATTGTACTGTACTGGTCTTGTGTTATTGTACTGTACTGGTCTTCTGTGTTATTGTACTGTACTGGTCTTCTGTGTTATTGTATTGTACTTGTCTTCTGTGTTATTGTACTGTACTGGTCTTGTGATATTGTACTGCACTGGCCTTGTGTTATTGTACTGTACTGGTCTTGTGTTATTGTATTGTACTGGTCTTCTGTGTTATTGTACTGTTCTGGTCTTGTGTTATTGTACTGTACTGGTCTTCTGTGTTATTGTATTGTACTGGTCTTCTGTGTTATTGTACTGTACTGGTCTTGTGTTATTGTACTGTACTGGTCTTGTGTTATTGTACTGTACTGGTCTTCTGTGTTATTGTACTGTACTGGTCTTGTGTTATTGTACTGTACTGGTCTTGTGTGTTATTGTACTGTACTGGTCTTGTGTTATTGTACTGTACTGGTCTTGTGTTATTGTACTGTACTGGTCTTCTGTGTTATTGTACTGTACTGGTCTTCTGTGTTATTGTACTGTACTGGTCTTCTGTGTTATTGTACTGTACTGGTCTTCTGTGTTATTGTACTGTACTGGTCTTGTGTGTTATTGTACTGTACTGGTCTTCTGTGTTATTGTACTGTACTGGTCTTCTGTGTTATTGTACTGTACTGGTCTTCTGTGTTATTGTACTGTACTGGTCTTGTGTGTTATTGTACTGTACTGGTCTTGTGTGTTATTGTACTGTACTGGTCTTGTGTGTTATTGTACTGTACTGGTCTTCTGTGTTATTGTACTGTACTGGTCTTCTGTGTTATTGTACTGTACTGGTCTTGTGTGTTATTGTACTGTACTGGTCTTGTGTGTTATTGTACTGTACTGGTCTTCTGTGTTACTGTACTGGTCTTCTGTGTTACTGTACTGTATTGTACGGTACTTCTGTGTTATTGTACTGTACTGGTCTTTTGTGTTATTGTACTGTACTGGTCTTGTGTTATTGTACTGTATTGGTCTTGTGTTATTGTACTGTACTGGTCTTGTGTGTTATTGTACTGTACTGGTCTTCTGTGTTATTGTACTGTACTGGTCTTCTGTGTTATTGTACTGTACTGGTCTTCTGTGTTATTGTACTGTACTGGTCTTGTGTGTTATTGTACTGTACTGGTCTTGTGTTATTGTACTGTATGTACTGTCTTCTGTGGTCTTCTGTGTTATTGTACTGTACTGGTCTTGTGTTATTGTAATGTACTGGTCTTGTGTGTTATTGTACAGTACTGGTCTTCTGTACTGGTCTTCTGTGTTATTGTACTGTACTGGTCTTCTGTGTTATTGTACTGTACTGGTCTTCTGTGTTATTGTACTGTACTGGTCTTCTGTGTTATTGTACTGTACTGGTCTTGTGTTATTGTACTGTACTGGTCTTGTGTTATTGTACTGTACTGGTCTTCTGTGTTATTGTACTGTACTGGTCTTCTGTGTTATTGTACTGTACTGGTCTTCTGTGTTATTGTACTGTACTGGTCTTGTGTGTTATTGTACTGTACTGGTCTTCTGTGTTATTGTACTGTACTGGTCTTCTGTGTTATTGTACTGTACTGGTCTTCTGTGTTATTGTACTGTACTGGTCTTCTGTGTTATTGTACTGTACTGGTCTTCTGTGTTATTGTACTGTACTGGTCTTCTGTGTTATTGTACTGTACTGGTCTTGTGTGTTATTGTACTGTACTGGTCTTGTGTGTTATTGTACTGTACTGGTCTTGTGTGTTATTGTACTGTACTGGTCTTCTGTGTTATTGTACTGTACTGGTCTTCTGTGTTATTGTACTGTACTGGTCTTCTGTGTTATTGTACTGTACTGGTCTTCTGTGTTATTGTACTGTACTGGTCTTCTGTGTTATTGTACTGTACTGGTCTTCTGTGTTATTGTACTGTACTGGTCTTGTGTGTTATTGTACTGTACTGGTCTTCTGTGTTATTGTACTGTACTGGTCTTCTGTGTTATTGTACTGTACTGGTCTTCTGTGTTATTGTACTGTACTGGTCTTGTGTGTTATTGTACTGTACTGGTCTTGTGTGTTATTGTACTGTACTGGTCTTGTGTGTTATTGTACTGTACTGGTCTTGTGTTATTGTACTGTACTGGTCTTGTGTTATTGTACTGTACTGGTCTTGTGTTATTGTACTGTACTGGTCTTCTGTGTTATTGTACTGTACTGGTCTTCTGTGTTATTGTACTGTACTGGTCTTGTGTGTTATTGTACTGTACTGGTCTTGTGTTATTGTACTGTACTGGTCTTCTGTGTTATTGTACTGTACTGGTCTTGTGTTATTGTACTGTACTGGTCTTGTGTGTTATTGTACTGTACTGGTCTTGTGTTATTGTACTGTACTGGTCTTGTGTGTTATTGTACTGTACTGGTCTTGTGTGTTATTGTACTGTACTGGTCTTCTGTGTTATTGTACTGTACTGGTCTTCTGTGTTATTGTACTGTACTGGTCTTCTGTGTTATTGTACTGTACTGGTCTTCTGTGTTATTGTACTGTACTGGTCTTGTGTGTTATTGTACTGTACTGGTCTTCTGTGTTATTGTACTGTACTGGTCTTGTGTTATTGTACTGTACTGGTCTTCTGTGTTATTGTACTGTACTGGTCTTGTTCTATCGGGTATTTACCAAACAGGTTACATACAGTGTTATTAACTCTGGTGTATCAGACAGACTTTATACACATCACAACACAACGATGGTGGTGAAGAAAGACATAATAGCGGAGATATACTTTGACCTGTGACACAAACTTCTTCATTCTATAGTCTTTTCCATTACTTACCGGCTCTGTGCCATATATCTCTGCAACATAGTGCACCACATCATTCAGTGTGCCATATATCTCTGCAACACAGTGCACCACAACATTCAGCGTGCACCATCTTCTGCAACATAGTGCATTCCGTGTGCAATATATCTCTGCAACATAGTGCACCACAACATTTAGATTATAATATATGTTAACATTGATACATCACATACATAACAACAGTATGGGAGACATTAACACACAGTCGTACTGGCCAGGTTGTGGCAGCGACCACCAAAATTATTATTGTCCAGAGATCGAATCATCCAAGTTGACAGTTATTATTTTCATCACCGAGTTTTTTTTTCCATCAGTTGTGGTGAATATTTTTTATGTTATTATTGAGGAGGTGAGAGAAGAGTATATGTGAAAACTGAGAGAATTATTTAATAAATTATTCTAATTAAACTAAATGTTTATTAAGATGATTTATAAGAATATCTTCTTTGTTTTAACTACAAGTCTCTCAAGTTAGTCACTTCTTCACATATTTACATCTTTTTCCAAAATATTTCATAAAAATTTTGTAACCCTCTTTCTATTTTCTTAAAAAAAATAAATTATGTGATGTAGAATTTTTTAAAATTTCTTACACCATTTATATAGTATTTATTAATTTAAAGAATGGTGTGGGAGAGTGTAGATATACTTATGAGAACGTGTACACATGTATGTATATATGTGCGTTCGTAGTAGTGTGTTTGTAGTGATGTGTATGTGTAGATAAGAGTGAAAAGTAAACATCAGAAGAAAACTTATATGAACTACATAATAATGTGTGTGAGTGTGTGTTTGTGTGTGTGTGTGTGTGTGTGTGTGTTTGTGTGTGTGTGTGTGTGTGTGTATACAGAGTTTGAACATAGTATGTTAATAAAGGTGTGTTGAGAGTGACACTTGGTCTACATGATGACTTGTATATAGTATTATAACTTAATTCAACACTATAGCTGCCAAAACATTTACTAAGATTAAACGCATTTTTAACTCTACTATCATCTAAGTGCAGCTTTCCTTTATGTGAGTGTTGTTAACTTCAGTATTTCAGTGTTAACACATGATCCACAGATTACCTTCACTTTCTGAATTAACACTCTACTTTGTTATTCATATTTTGTGTTTTCCATCACTTGAACTATCATGATTTCGACATACACTTTACCTGGTATGATCAACAGTCTTATTCCATTATATTTATTACATTCTTTAAAGTTTTTTACCCTTTTCTTGTTTTATAAACATTAGAACAAAATCATTAACTATTCCAGTACTTTATTCCAACTGCGTCACACACTCCAGTCTTAATCCATTCTAAATTTTCCACTTTTAATCTTCTTATCTTTTATACTGACTGGCTAACTCTGTTGACAGCAGCGTCAGCCAAGATGACAGCTGAGTTAGGATGACAGCCGAGTCAGCCAGGCTGACAGCTGTACCACGGAACTGTGTGCGCATGTAAGTAAATATGCGACCTTGAATTCATTAACGAAACACCACAAACAGAGATTATTATTAATTTGTTGTAGTTTTCATGGAAGAGATTCGCATTTGACACTCACACATACATAATAACATGTACACACGAAACTCATCAACACATATGACACCCATACTCAATAACATGTAAGCATTACATTCATTCATACATAACATGTTACACATGACAGTCCTCCAATAGTGTCTCAGACGTGTCCATCTTTATATATCTACATGTTTCACAAAGAATGTTGTTCACAAATACTTTCAAACTGGTAAATAAGTGAGAGAGTGTAAGATAATGTAACATAAAAGGAATTTCAAATTTTCAATTAATTAGCCTCTCCGAGGTGGCCGAACTGTGTAGCAGCTTGGTGGCGTCTAGCAGGTGTACGGTCGCGGCTGTCTTGGTGGCTGGAATTACTGGACGCAGTTCTCTGTGTGTCCCCTCCAGTAATTCCACCCACCTGGACAGTCTCTACCGTAGACCAGCTAGACAAGACCAAGTATCCACCCAGCAAGGTCACTGAGGGTGGCAACCGCTGACTCTGGGGAAGTGGGGAAGGGAGTCTACCTGAGGTGACACTAGTGGACTCCTAGAGACACTGATCCGGGGAAGGCACCGCCGACCTTAGGTAAGTGGGGAAGGGAAGACATCCGGGAGCGAACGGATGGATTCCTGGATACATGAACTTGGGGAAGGTTGTTGTTGAGGCTGACCTTGGGTAAGTGGGGAAGGGGATACATCCGGGAGCAAACGGATGGATTCCTGGATACATGAACTTGGGAAAGCATGAATACATGCAGTTGAGGCTGACCTTGGGGAAGTGGGGAAGGGAAGACATCCGGCGGTAGACGGACGGATTCCTGGATACATGAACCTGGAGAAAGCATGAATACATGCAGTTGAGGCTGACCTTGGGGAAGCGAGGAAGGGAAGACATCCGGCGGTAGACGGACGAATTCCTGGATACACGAACCTGGGGAAGGCAAGAATACCGCTGACTCTGGGGAAGTGAGGAAGGGAGTCCACCTGAAGTGACACCAAGCGGACTCCTGGAGACACTGATCCGGGGAAGGCACTGACCTAACTCGCTGACCTTAGGTAAGTGGTGAAAGGGAGACATCCGGGAGCGAGCGGATGGATTCCTGGATACATGAACTTGGGGAAGGTTGATGTTGAGGCTGACCTTGGGGACGTGGTGGAGGGATGACATCCGGGAGCGAGCGGATGGATTCCTGGATACATGAACCTGGGGAAAGCATGAATACATGCAGTTGAGGCTGACCACGAGGAAATGGGGAAGGGAAGACATCCGGCGGTAGACGGAGGGATTCCTGGATACATGAACCTGGGGAAAGCATGAATACATGCAGTTGAGGCTGACCTTGGGTAAGTGGGGAAGGGAAGACATCCGGCGGTAGACGGACGAATTCCTGGATACATCCGGCGGTAGACGGACACCAAGGGATTGGAGACCTGATCTGATACATGAAGGTAAGTGGTGAAAGGGAGACCTGGGTACATGAACTTGCATGAATACATGCAGTTGAGGCTGACCACGAGGAAATGGGGAAGGGAAGACATCCGGCGGTAGACGGAGGGATTCCTGGATACATGAACCTGGGTACGGCAAGAATACAGGTTGGTGAGGCTGACCTTGGGGAAGTGTGAAAGGGGAAACATCCGGCGGCGGACGGATGAATTCCTGGATACGCAACCCTAGGAAAGGCTGAGGCTGGAAGGCAGAGATGAGTGGCGAGGCTGACCTTAGGGAAGTGAGGAAGGGGAGACATCCGGGGGCCCACGGATGGATTCCTGGACACATGAACCTGGGGAAGGCGAGGGGGGGGGCGGACCTTAAAGACGAACCACTGGCCTCCACGTGGCAAGGTCTGGTAACTCAGAGATAACTCTGAGGCTGACAGTGGTCGCAAATGGTAATAATAATAATTATTATTATCATTATAATTCGCGATTTGCTAATTTGGATTCAAATGCGTCAACCATGGTGGAGTTATTCTCACTCCAGCCGCCCTGACAGTAGCCACAGTGGTGTTATTCCCACTCCAGCCTCCCTGACAGTAGCCACAGTGGTGTTATTCCCACTCCAGCCTCCCTGACAGTAGTCATAGTGGTGTTATTCCCACTCCAGCCTCCCTGACAGTAGCCACAGTGGTGTTATTCCCACTCCAGCCTCCCTGACAGTAGTCACAGTGGTGTTATTCCCACTCCAGCCTCCCTGACAGTAGCCACAGTGGTGTTATTCCCACTCCAGCCTCCCTGACAGTAGCCACAGGTGGTGTTATTCCCACTCCAGCCTCCCTGACAGTAGCCACAGTGGTGTTATTCCCACTCCAGCCTCCCTGACAGTAGCCACAGTGGTGTTATTCCCACTCCAGCCTCCCTGACAGTAGCCACAGTGGTGTTATTCCCACTCCAGCCTCCCTGACAGTAGCCACAGTGGTGTTATTCCCACTCCAACCTCCCTGACAGTAGCCACAGTGGTGTTATTCCCACTCCAACCTCCCTGACAGTAGTCACAGTTGTGTTATTCCCACTCCAACCTCCCTGACAGTAGTCACAGTGGTGTTATTCCCACTCCAGCCTCCCTGACAGTAGCCACGGTGGTGTTATTCCCACTCCAGCCTCCCTGACAGTAGCCACAGTGGTGTTATTCCCACTCCAGCCTCCCTGACAGTAGCCACAGTGGTGTTATTCCCACTCCAGCCTCCCTGACAGTAGTCACAGTGGTGTTATTCCCACTCCAGCCTCCCTGACAGTAGCCACAGTGGTGTTATTCCCACTCCAGCCTCCCTGACAGTAGCCACGGTGGTGTTATTCCCACTCCAGCCTCCCTGACAGTAGTCACAGTGGTGTTATTCCCACTCCAGCCTCCCTGACAGTAGCCACGGTGGTGTTATTCCCACTCCAGCCTCCCTGACAGTAGTCACAGTGGTGTTATTCCCACTCCAGCCTCCCTGACAGTAGCCACAGTGGTGTTATTCCCACTCCAGCCTCCCTGACAGTAGTCACAGTGGTGTTATTCCCACTCCAGCCTCCCTGACAGTAGTCACGGTGGTGTTATTCCCACTCCAGCCTCCCTGACAGTAGTCACAGTGGTGTTATTCCCACTCCAGCCTCCCTGACAGTAGTCACAGTGGTGTTATTCCCACTCCAGCCTCCCTGACAGTAGTCACAGTGGTGTTATTCCCACTCCAGCCTCCCTGACAGTAGTCACAGTGGTGTTATTCCCACTCCAGCCTCCCTGACAGTAGTCACGGTGGTGTTATTCCCACTCCAGCCTCCCTGACAGTAGTCACAGTGGTGTTATTCCCACTCCACCTCCCTGACAGTAGTCACCCCACTCCAGCCTCCCTGACAGTAGTCACAGTGGTGTTATTCCCACTCCAGCCTCCCTGACAGTAGTCACAGTGGTGTTATTCCCACTCCAGCCTCCCTGACAGTAGTCACAGTGGTGTTATTCCCACTCCAGCCTCCCTGACAGTAGTCACAGTGGTGTTATTCCCACTCCAGCCTCCCTGACAGTAGCCACAGTGGTGTTATTCCCACTCCAGCCTCCCTGACAGTAGTCACAGTGGTGTTATTCCCACTCCAGCCTCCCTGACAGTAGTCACAGTGGTGTTATTCCCACTCCAGCCTCCCTGACAGTAGTCACAGTGGTGTTATTCCCACTCCAGCCTCCCTGACAGTAGTCACAGTGGTGTTATTCCCACTCCAGCCTCCCTGACAGTAGTCACAGTGGTGTTATTCCCACTCCAGCCTCCCTGACAGTAGCCACAGTGGTGTTATTCCCACTCCAGCCTCCCTGACAGTAGTCACAGTGGTGTTATTCCCACTCCAGCCTCCCTGACAGTAGTCACAGTGGTGTTATTCCCACTCCAGCCTCCCTGACAGTAGTCACAGTGGTGTTATTCCCACTCCAGCCTCCCTGACAGTAGTCACAGTGGTGTTATTCCCACTCCAGCCTCCCTGACAGTAGCCACAGTGGTGTTATTCCCACTCCAGCCTCCCTGACAGTAGCCACAGTGGTGTTATTCCCACTCCAGCCACTCTCATAGGAGTCACTGTAGTGTTCTTATTTGTGTTCATTCACCGGAGTTAACATTAATAAAGATATTGATAAAATATTAATAAAAATGTAAACATGTGGGTGTGTTGCTGGAGGCAGCAGCAGAAGCAGTAAATGTCATTATGCTGTACCCGTTCTTTACTGTACTGATCAGTGTTACTGTACTGTTCTGGTCTTCTGTGTTATTGTACTATTTTGGGTTACTGTATTTCACTGGTCTTCTGTGTTGCTGTATTGTACTGGTCTTCTGTGATACTGTACTGTGCTGGTCGTCTGTATTACTGTACTGGTCTTCTGTGTTACTGTACTGGTCTTCTGTGTTACTGTACTGGTCTTCTGTGTTACTGTACTGGTCTTCTGTGTTACTGTACTGGTCTTCTGTGTTACTGTACTGGTCTTCTGTGTTACTGTACTGTTCTTCTGTGTTACTGTACTGGTCTTCTGTGTTACTGTACTGGTCTTCTGTGTTACTGTACTGGTCTTCTGTGTTACTGTACTGGTCTTCTGTGTTACTGTACTGGTCTTCTGTGTTACTGTACTGGTCTTCTGTGTTACTGTACTGGTCTTCTGTGTTACTGTACTGGTCTTCTGTGTTACTGTACTGGTCTTCTGTGTTACTGTACTGGTCTTCTGTGTTACTGTACTGGTCTTCTGTGTTACTGTACTGGTCTTCTGTGTTACTGTACTGGTCTTCTGTGTTACTGTACTGATCTTCTGTGTTACTGTACTGGTCTTCTGTGTTACTGTACTGGTCTTCTGTGTTACTGTACTGGTCTTCTGTGTTACTGTACTGGTCTTCTGTGTTACTGTACTGGTCTTCTGTGTTACTGTACTGGTCTTCTGTGTTACTGTTCTGGTCTTCTGTGTTACTGTACTGGTCTTCTGTGTTACTGTACTGGTCTTCTGTGTTACTGTACTGGTCTTCTGTGTTACTGTTCTGGTCTTGTATGTTGCAACATTGATATTTTGATTTACTTCTCTTGTATTATACTGTTCTGTGTTGTTGTACTGTTTCACGTTATATATTTGTTTTATGTGTTTTTTGCTGATTTATGCGTTACTATATTGTATTATATGCCACTATATGCTATGCTGTTTTATGTGTTATTATACTTATTTATGTGTCACTATGCTGTTTTATGTATTACTATTCTGTTTTATGTGTCACTATACTGCTTTTTGTGTTATTATACTGTTTTATGTGTTACTTTATTGTTTTTGTGTGTCACTATACTGTTTTATGTGTTACTATAATACCAACTGACATAATTCATCTTATACGTAACAAACGAACCGCTACCTAAAGTCTTTTACCAACAGAGTCCTGCCAGCACTATATTTCCAACAGAAACCTTCCAGAGGTCTTCTACCAATAGTCCTCGGGTAACAATCCTTCCAGCAGTGTTCTTCAGATTGCGTTCAGTCTTATACACTTGAATCCTACCAACAGAATCCTAAGGATAGAATCCTGCTAAGAAGTTTATTATCAGATATTTACCAAACAGTTTACAAACAGTGTTATTCACTCTGGTGTATCAGACTTTATACACATCACAACACAACGATGGTGGTGAAAAACATATTATAACAGAGAGGAACTTTCACCTGTGAAACAAACTTCTTCATTCAATAGTTCCCTTCTACAATTGTGTCTTTTTCAGCACTTACTGACTTTGTGCTATATATCTCTGCAACATAGTGCACCACAACATTTAGTGTGCCATATATCTCTGCAACATAGTGCACCACAACATTTAGTGTGCCATATATCTCTGCAACATAGTGCACCACAACATTCAGTGTGCCATATATCTCTGCAACATAGTGCACCACAACATTTAGTGTGTCATATATCTCTGCAACATAGTGCACCACAACATTCAGTGTGCCATATATCTCTGCAACATAGTGCACCACAACATTCAGTGTGTCATATATCTCTGCAACATAGTGCACCACAACATTCAGTGTGCCATATATCTCTGCAACATAGTGCACCACAACATTCAGTGTGCCATATATCTCTGCAACATAGTGCACCACAACATTCAGTGTGCCATATATCTCTGCAACATAGTGCACCACAACATTCAGTGTGCCATATATCTCTGCAACATAGTGCACCACAACATTCAGTGTGTCATATATCTCTGCAACATAGTGCACCACAACATTCAGTGTGTAATATATCTCTGCAACATAGTGCACCACAACATTCAGTGTGTAATATATCTCTGCAACATAGTGCACCACAACATTCAGTGTGTAATATATCTCTGCAACATAGTGCACCACAACATTCAGTGTGCCATATATCTCTGCAACATAGTGCACCACAACATTCAGTGTGTAATATATCTCTGCAACATAGTGCACCACAACATTCAGTGTGTAATATATCTCTGCAACATAGTGCACCACAACATTCAGTGTGTCATATATCTCTGCAACATAGTGCACCACAACATTCAGTGTGTCATATATCTCTGCAACATAGTGCACCACAACATTCAGTGTGTAATATATGTTAACATTGATACATCACAGTACATAAGAACAGTATGGTAGACATTAACACACAGTCGTACTGGCCAGGTTGTGGCGTCGTACTGGCCAGGTTGTGGCGTCGTACTGGCCAGGTTGTGGCGTCGTACTGGCCAGGTTGTGGCGTCGTACTGGCCAGGTTGTGGCGTCGTACTGGCCAGGTTGTGGCAACACACAGTCGTACTGGCCAGGTTGTGGCAGCCACCACCAAAATTCTTATTGTCAAGAGATGGAATCATCCAAGTTGACAGTTTTTATGTTCATCACCGAAAGTTTTTGTTTTGCATCTGTGATGGTGAATGTTTTTATGTCATTAACGAATTTATTCTACGCAAATAAAGTGCTCATTAAGATGATTTATAAGAATATCTTCTCTGTCTTAAACAAAAGTCTCTCAAGTTAGTCACTTCTTCTCATATTTACATCCTTTCCCAAAATATTTCATCCAAATATCGTAACCTTCATTCAGTTGTCTTAAGAAAATTTAAATTATATAATTAATAATTTTCTTAAGTCTCTTACATTGTTGTATATTATTGTTTAATTTATACAATGTTGTGGGAGAGTGTAGATATGTTTATGAGAACGTTTACACATGTATGTATATATGTGTGTTGGTAGCATGGTGTTTGTAGTGATGTTTATGTTGGTAGCATGGTGTTTGTAGTGATGTTTATGTTGGTAGCATGGTGTTTGTTGTGATGTTTATGTTGGTAGCATGGTGTTTGTTGTGATGTTTATGTTGGTAGCATGGTGTTTGTTGTGATGTTTATGTTGGTAGCATGGTGTTTGTAGTGATGTTTATGTTGGTAGCATGGTGTTTGTAGTGATGTTTATGTTGGTAGCATGGTGTTTGTAGTGATGTTTATGTTGGTAGCATGGTGTTTGTAGTGATGTTTATGTTGGTAGCATGGTGTTTGTAGTGATGTTTATGTTGGTAGCATGGTGTTTGTAGTGATGTTTATGTTGGTAGCATGGTGTTTGTAGTGATGTTTATGTTGGTAGCATGGTGTTTGTAGTGATGTTTATGTTGGTAGCATGGTGTTTGTAGTGATGTTTATGTTGGTAGCATGGTGTTTGTAGTGATGTTTATGTTGGTAGCATGGTGTTTGTAGTGATGTTTATGTTGGTAGCATGGTGTTTGTAGTGATGTTTATGTTGGTAGCATGGTGTTTGTAGTGATGTTTATGTTGGTAGCATGGTGTTTGTAGTGATGTTTATGTTGGTAGCATGGTGTTTGTAGTGATGTTTATGTTGGTAGCATGGTGTTTGTAGTGATGTTTATGTTGGTAGCATGGTGTTTGTAGTGATGTTTATGTTGGTAGCATGGTGTTTGTAGTGATGTTTATGTTGGTAGCATGGTGTTTGTAGTGATGTTTATGTTGGTAGCATGGTGTTTGTAGTGATGTTTATGTTGGTAGCATGGTGTTTGTAGTGATGTTTATGTTGGTAGCATGGTGTTTGTAGTGATGTTTATGTTGGTAGCATGGTGTTTGTAGTGATGTTTATGTTGGTAGCATGGTGTTTGTAGTGATGTTTATGTTGGTAGCATGGTGTTTGTAGTGATGTTTATGTTGGTAGCATGGTGTTTGTAGTGATGTTTATGTTGGTAGCATGGTGTTTGTAGTGATGTTTATGTTGGTAGCATGGTGTTTGTAGTGATGTTTATGTTGGTAGCATGGTGTTTGTAGTGATGTTTATGTTGGTAGCATGGTGTTTGTAGTGATGTTTATGTTGGTAGCATGGTGTTTGTAGTGATGTTTATGTTGGTAGCATGGTGTTTGTAGTGATGTTTATGTTGGTAGCATGGTGTTTGTAGTGATGTTTATGTTGGTAGCATGGTGTTTGTAGTGATGTTTATGTTGGTAGCATGGTGTTTGTAGTGATGTTTATGTTGGTAGCATGGTGTTTGTAGTGATGTTTATGTTGGCAGCATGGTGTTTGTAGTGATGTTTATGTTGGTAGCATGGTGTTTGTAGTGATGTTTATGTTGGTAGCATGGTGTTTGTAGTGATGTTTATGTTGGCAGCATGGTTTTTGTAGTGATGTTTATGTTGGTAGCATGGTGTTTATTGTGATGTTTATGTTGGTAGCATGGTGTTTGTAGTGATGTTTATGTTGGTAGCATGGTGTTTGTAGTGATGTTTATGTTGGTAGCATGGTGTTTGTTGTGATGTTTATGTTGGTAGCATGGTGTTTGTAGTAATGTTTATGTTGGTAGCATGGTGTTTGTACTGATGTTTATGTTGGTAGCATGGTGTTTGTACTGATGTTTATGTTGGTAGCATGGTGTTTGTAGTGATGTTTATGTTGGTAGCATGGTGTTTGTAGTGATGTTTATGTTGGTAGCATGGTGTTTGTAGTGATGTTTATGTTGGTAGCATGGTGTTTGTAGTGATGTTTATGTTGGTAGCATGGTGTTTGTAGTGATGTTTATGTTGGTAGCATGGTGTTTGTAGTGATGTTTATGTTGGTAGCATGGTGTTTGTAGTGATGTTTATGTTGGTAGCATGGTGTTTGTAGTGATGTTTATGTTGGTAGCATGGTGTTTGTAGTGATGTTTATGTTGGTAGCATGGTGTTTGTAGTGATGTTTATGTTGGCAGCATGGTGTTTGTAGTGATGTTTATGTTGGCAGCATGGTGTTTGTAGTGATGTTTATGTTGGCAGCATGGTGTTTGTAGTGATGTTTATGTTGGCAGCATGGTGTTTGTAGTGATGTTTATGTTGGTAGCATGGTGTTTGTAGTGATGTTTATGTTGGTAGCATGGTGTTTGTAGTGATGTTTATGTTGGTAGCATGGTGTTTGTAGTGATGTTTATGTTGGTAGCATGGTGTTTGTAGTGATGTTTATGTTGGTAGCATGGTGTTTGTAGTGATGTTTATGTTGGTAGCATGGTGTTTGTAGTGATGTTTATGTTGGTAGCATGGTGTTTGTAGTGATGTTTATGTTGGTAGCATGGTGTTTGTAGTGATGTTTATGTTGGTAGCATGGTGTTTGTAGTGATGTTTATGTTGGTAGCATGGTGTTTGTAGTGATGTTTATGTTGGTAGCATGGTGTTTGTAGTGATGTTTATGTTGGTAGCATGGTGTTTGTAGTGATGTTTATGTTGGTAGCATGGTGTTTGTAGTGATGTTTATGTTGGTAGCATGGTGTTTGTAGTGATGTTTATGTTGGTAGCATGGTGTTTGTAGTGATGTTTATGTTGGTAGCATGGTGTTTGTAGTGATGTTTATGTTGGTAGCATGGTGTTTGTAGTGATGTTTATGTTGGTAGCATGGTGTTTGTAGTGATGTTTATGTTGGTAGCATGGTGTTTGTAGTGATGTTTATGTTGGTAGCATGGTGTTTGTAGTGATGTTTATGTTGGTAGCATGGTGTTTGTAGTGATGTTTATGTTGGTAGCATGGTGTTTGTAGTGATGTTTATGTTGGTAGCATGGTGTTTGTAGTGATGTTTATGTTGGTAGCATGGTGTTTGTAGTGATGTTTATGTTGGTAGCATGGTGTTTGTAGTGATGTTTATGTTGGTAGCATGGTGTTTGTAGTGATGTTTATGTTGGTAGCATGGTGTTTGTAGTGATGTTTATGTTGGTAGCATGGTGTTTGTAGTGATGTTTATGTTGGTAGCATGGTGTTTGTAGTGATGTTTATGTTGGTAGCATGGTGTTTGTAGTGATGTTTATGTTGGTAGCATGGTGTTTGTAGTGATGTTTATGTTGGTAGCATGGTGTTTGTAGTGATGTTTATGTTGGTAGCATGGTGTTTGTAGTGATGTTTATGTTGGTAGCATGGTGTTTGTAGTGATGTTTATGTTGGTAGCATGGTGTTTGTAGTGATGTTTATGTTGGTAGCATGGTGTTTGTAGTGATGTTTATGTTGGTAGCATGGTGTTTGTAGTGATGTTTATGTTGGTAGCATGGTGTTTGTAGTGATGTTTATGTTGGTAGCATGGTGTTTGTAGTGATGTTTATGTTGGTAGCATGGTGTTTGTAGTGATGTTTATGTTGGTAGCATGGTGTTTGTAGTGATGTTTATGTTGGTAGCATGGTGTTTGTAGTGATGTTTATGTTGGTAGCATGGTGTTTGTAGTGATGTTTATGTTGGTAGCATGGTGTTTGTAGTGATGTTTATGTTGGTAGCATGGTGTTTGTAGTGATGTTTATGTTGGTAGCATGGTGTTTGTAGTGATGTTTATGTTGGTAGCATGGTGTTTGTAGTGATGTTTATGTTGGTAGCATGGTGTTTGTAGTGATGTTTATGTTGGTAGCATGGTGTTTGTAGTGATGTTTATGTTGGTAGCATGGTGTTTGTAGTGATGTTTATGTTGGTAGCATGGTGTTTGTAGTGATGTTTATGTTGGTAGCATGGTGTTTGTAGTGATGTTTATGTTGGTAGCATGGTGTTTGTAGTGATGTTTATGTTGGTAGCATGGTGTTTGTAGTGATGTTTATGTTGGTAGCATGGTGTTTGTAGTGATGTTTATGTGTAGACCAAAGTGAAAAGTAAACATCAGAAGAAAACTTGTATGAACTACATAATAATTCACAATAAAGAAGAACACAGTTCTGTGGTACAGCTGTCAGACGGCTGACTCTGCTGTCAGCCTCTGCTGTCGGCTTGGCTGACTCTGCTGTCAGCCAGGCTGACTCTGATGCCAAGAGAGTCAGCCAGTCAGTATGAAATTTAGAATGTATTAAGATTGAAGTGTGTGACACAGTTGTAATAAAGTATTGGAATAGTTCATGATTTTGTTCATAATGTTTATAAAAGAAGAAAAGAGGAAAAACTTTAAAGAATGTAATAATTATAATGGAATAATAATGTTGACCAGACCAGGTAAAGTGTGTGTCAGAATTATGATCAGTGAAGTGATGGTAAAGTGTGTGTCAGAATTATGATCAGTGAAGTGATGGTAAAGTGTGTGTCAGAATTATGATCAGTGAAGTGATGGTAAAGTGTGTGTCAGAATTATGATCAGTGAAGTGATGGTAAAGTGTGTGTCAGAATTATGATCAGTGAAGTGATGGTAAAGTGTGTGTCAGAATTATGATCAGTGAAGTGATGGTAAAGTGTGTGTCAGAATTATGATCAGTGAAGTGATGGTAAAGTGTGTGTCAGAATTATGATCAGTGAAGTGATGGTAAAGTGTGTGTCAGAATTATGATCAGTGAAGTGATGGTAAAGTGTGTGTCAGAATTATGATCAGTGAAGTGATGGTAAAGTGTGTGTCAGAATTATGATCAGTGAAGTGATGGTAAAGTGTGTGTCAGAATTATGATCAGTGAAGTGATGGTAAAGTGTGTGTCAGAATTATGATCAGTGAAGTGATGGTAAAGTGTGTGTCAGAATTATGATCAGTGAAGTGATGGTAAAGTGTGTGTCAGAATTATGATCAGTGAAGTGATGGTAAAGTGTGTGTCAGAATTATGATCAGTGAAGTGATGGTAAAGTGTGTGTCAGAATTATGATCAGTGAAGTGATGGTAAAGTGTGTGTCAGAATTATGATCAGTGAAGTGATGGTAAAGACAAAATATGCGCATCGCAACTTATCATCAACCGTCTCTTACCACAACTCACTACCAAACATCTACTACCAAACATCCACTACCAACCATTCACTACCAACCATCCACTACCTACCATCCACTACCAACCATTCACTACCAACCATCCACTACCTACCATCCACTACCAACAATCCACTACCAACCATTCACTACCAACCATCCACTACCAACCATCCACTACCAACCATCCACTACCAACCATCCACTACCAATCATCCACTACCAACCATTCACTACCAACCATCCACCAGCAACCATCCACTACCAACCATCCACTACCAATCATCCACTACCAACCATCCACTACCAACCATCCACCAGCAACCATCCACTACCAACCATCCACTACCAACCATCCACTACCAACCATCCACTACCAACCATTCACTACCAAACATCCATTACCATCCATCCACTACCACCCATCCACTACCAAACTTCCACCACCAACCACCCACCCCCAAACATCTACTTCCAACAATCCACTACCATCCATCCACTACCAACCATTCATTACCATCCATCCACTACCAACCATCCACTACCAAACATCCATTACCATCCATCCGCTACCAAGCATCCACTACCAAAAATCCACTACCAACCATCCACTACCAACCATCCACTACAACCATCCATTACCATTTATTCACTACCAACCATCCACTACCAACCATCCACCAGCAACCATCCACTACCAACCATCCACTACCAACCATCCACTACCAACCATCCACTACCAAACATCCATTACCAACCATCCACTACCAACTATCCATTAAAATCCATCCACTACCAACCATCTATCATGTGGGGTTCGAACACGTGGATAGGGTAAAGAAATACTCACGTAGGCTGGTAGTACGTATATTACGAATAGTGTGGGAAGCGCCAAACAGCCGTGACCTGCCTCCTTGCTCTCACTCGTAAGACTCCCTAACCCCAGTACCCATATGTGAGGGGGGCGTTTGAAATACTGCTGTGGTCAGCAGCAATATGAATACAGTCAATGATTCACGCAGAGACGGTTGGTAGTGAGTCATCTACTGGTACACTGGTTACTGGTAACTGGTTACTAGGAACTGGTACTACTACTGAGAGCTCGGCGACGCTAACGTATGTCGTCCCGACATACAACTAATACAAACTAGAGATGGCAGGTATACGGCTTGGGCTGATTCTATACAATGTCAAAGTACACAACAATTGAACATTATAACATACATAAGTAGAACATTGGAATGGAAGCTTACGTAACTGAAACTGTAATGCAATACAAGATATAATATAACACAACTCATCGAATGAAACTCATCAAATGAAACTCATCGAATGAAACTCAACGAATGAAACTCATCGAATGAAACTCAACGTTGAGATTACACAATAGAAGTGATAAAAAAAAATTTTGATCGATCGATCTGTATTCATGTGATCTACGGATTCTGAGGAAGGAATATATAGAAAGAAAGAAGTGTTTAACAGAAAGGCAGATTCGGTGCACTCAAATCTAGACTGTTAACTCTCAGAATTCGGAGAGAACGTGAACACAAAGAAAAAATTCTTGAATACTGATAAGTTGATACTGTAATTATTCATCTATACAGGTTACTTACATTTAACCCCAACTCTGCTAGGGTAAGATTGACATATGCAGAATGGGTGTCATCTCTGGGAGGATCAAACTCTGTTGCATTGGCTAACTCATGCTGTATTTGAGGCAAATCTGAATTGGAAGTTACAAATGATACTTGAGGATTTCTCAATACCTGTCGTGTACGTAGGGAATAACGACACTCAGGTTGATCGTCTGACTGAGTATCAGAGGAAGAGAGTACAGGATCAGGAGGATTGTCAGAGTCTGTCACATTAGTCTGGGTTGGAACATCATTATCATCACATACTAACTTCATATGATCTAAATGCGATTCTTTATACTGACCAGTACTAATTTCTCTAACCTTATACTTATTACCAGTGATATGTTCAATTACTCGATAAGGACCAACAAACTTTTGATCAAGCTTTGGCATTGCAGACGTTTTGTTAAAGTTAGTCAGCATAACTCTCGAACCTACTTTGATTTTGGATGGCTTTGCTCGAGTGTTTGCGACTCTTGTAAATTCTGCTGTTGATTTATGAAGTGTTTCACGGATTCTTCTAAAAACACTTTGAGTTAAGCTGGTACGAGTTGCTATGAAATCATCAGGGTTGTAATTTGGTTTCGGATTAGAATATAACAACTCATAAGGCAAACGTTTATCTTCACCATACAATGCATAATGTGGAGTGTCACCTATAGAAACATTGTAAGCAGAATTTATAGCACACTGCACATCAGGTATAACTTCATCCCAAGTTTCACTGTTGGGATTGATAGTGGCTCTCAAGACATCAAGTACTTTTTTATTGGTTCTTTCCGCTAACCCATTGCTGGCAGGATGATGAGGAACAATGGTGGATTTAGAGATCTTGTACAAGGTACACAAATTTTCAAGAATCTCATTACAGAATTCACCTCCATTATCTGTTACTAGGGACTTAGGGGTGGTATGCCTGCAGATAATGCGTTCTTTAAACGCTTTAGCTACTGTCTCGGCAGTCTTATCTGCAATAGGAACTAACTCACAATATCTGGTGAAATGGTCTACCATAACACACAGATGTTTGTTACCTTGGAGGGAACATTGGAAATTAGTTAACAAATCTAGCGCAACTCTTTCCCACGGTTCGCTAATAGTTGGATACACTTGGATTGGATTAGGGCCATTAGCATTACCTTTATGTTGCATGCAGACACTACATTTCTTAACATACTCAGAAATATCAGTTGCCATACGAGGCCAAAAGTATTTCAATCTGGCTTGTTTTACTGAACGATCCATACCAGGGTGTGCAACACCTGGTACATCGTGAACTAGCTATAAGGCTACATTCACTAGTGACTGTGGAATTACTAACTGGTATACTCTTCTGCTAGGAGTACCCAACTCGGCTGTTCGATACAGTAATTCTTGGTTCATGACAAAGTCACTGATGGGTGCTGGTGGCTTCACAGTCAGAATAAGATCTTCCTGGAGCAGGAATCGAATCACACCAGACCACATGGGATCTGTTAGTTGAGCATTCTTTACATCCTCAGCACTAAATGGAGGGTCTGCAGTTACTATACTAACATGTCGCGATAAGGCATCGGCGACTACATTTGACTTGCCAGGTAAGTGTTCAAAGGTGGGATTGAACTCTTGGATAGTCAAGGTCCATTTGGCTAACCTTCCAGTAGGTTGTTTGTTCTGGAATAAAGGTATCAGTGGAGCATGGTCTGTCAAGACATGAACAGAGTACTGATAAATAATGTCTCGGAAGTGCTTTAAAGACCATACTATTGCTAAAGCTTCTTGCTCAGTTACTGTATAATTACGTTCAGATTTCGTAAGGACTCGGCTAGCAAATGCAACTGCGTTGTACTTGCCATCGGTCTTCTGAGCTAGTACGGCACCTATGCCAATTGAACTAGCATCAGTTGTCAGATAGAAGGGCTTAGAAAAATCTGGAAATTTCAAAATTGGAGCAGATGTTAGCTTTTCTTTTAGAGTTTGGAATGCTCTTTCTTGACGGAAGGTCCAAACAAAAGGAGCATCTTTCTTAAGCAACTCAGTTAGTGGAGCAGCTATGGAAGAAAAATTGGCAATAAAAGATCTATAAAAACCTGCTAAGCCCACAAAAGATCTTACGGCATCAGCAGTTTTGGGAGTTGGAAAATTTAGTACTGCAGTTACTTTACTTTGGTCAGTCGTAACCCCTCTAGGAGTGAGTACGTGACCAAGAAACTTAATTTCTGATCTGAAAAATTGACATTTAGACAGTTTGATCTTTAAATTGGCTTCTTCAAGCTTACCAAGTACTATATCAAGTCTTTTCAAGTGTGTATCCACGTCTTAAGACATGAAGATTACGTCATCTAAGTACACCATAAGTGCATTACCTATGAGACCTCTAAAGATATTAGTCATGAGCCTTGAGAACGTGATAGGGGAGGATCGTAATCCAAACGCCATACGGAGGAAGTGATAATGACCTGTAGGAGTGGAGAATGCAGTTAGTTCTTGGCTGTCCTCGTGAAGAGGGACTTGCCAAAACCCTTGTAACAAATCCAGGGTTGAAAAGACTTTGTTATCTCCGATGTTACGTAAAAGATCACCCAGTACAGGGAGTGGGAAGCGATCTGGAATAGTTTTCGCATTTAACTTCCTAAAGTCAATTACTGGGCGCCAAGTACCATCCTTCTTAGGTACTAGGATCAAGGGCGCATTCCAAGGTGAATTGCTAGGTGCAATAACTCCATCATCAAGCATTTGATTAATTAATTCTTCTGCGACAGCAACTTGTGAATGAGGCATTCTGTACGCAGGTATGTAGATAGGTCTAGTACCAGGTTCAAGTGGAATACGATGGGACAATAAGTTCGTTATACCCATCTTCTCACCTGGTAAGGCAATGGCTTTACGACGTTTGTTCAACAGAGTCAACAAACGCTTGACTTCATCTGGGAAGTCAGTGGGAGCTAAGTCTTTCTCCTCAACTGGTGGAACAGATTGATCCAGTGGAGTGGATGAGGTCTCCCCGGTAGAAATAGCACCGACCCACTGGTCAGGTGGCAACTCATCCTCTACTTGAACAGGGTAAGGATAGTGAACAAGGTCAACAAGATTGGTATTAGCTCTGAGACGAACACTGTGACCAGAAGTGTTAGCTAGGAAGAAATGGATCTTACTATCTCTTACAACATGTAAGGATGGTTCAACAAATAGACCTTTTACTTTGCAGGAATCACTATCAACTAGGACGTTATCACCATCTGGAACACTAGGAACAACAACAGACACTCTAGTGATTGCACTAGCTGCGACAGAAACGTCTTTCTGCAGACGGCATGTGACATCAACAAGAGATAGCATTACTAGTTGCAAGTAACTGTTTTCCGACAAGGCGTCCCCTGTGGAGAAACTACTACTTGAACTAGCAGACATTGCAGGGATAGGCTCAGCACTCAAGGTAGTCAGAGCGTCCTCGGACACTTGAGGCAACGGACTATCCTGCAAGTCTGAAGGTATAGGTGAAACACTGATGGGAGTGACAGAATTACCAGTGCCTGACCGCTTGGGTACGCTACTGGAGAATGCATTAGCTTGTAAGGACTTAATCCGTACATCATACTCTGCAGCAGTATAACAGATTTCTGATCCAAGCTGGTAACCCCAGAATGGAACGATCAAGTCGTCAATTTGGGCATGCCATCGATAAGGGTCGAGCACAATGCGTAAGTCTCGCATGGAGGCAAAGCCCAGCAGAAGGTCACCAGGGAAAGTAATCTGGTCGACAACAAGGAAGGAAGCAGTGAAGTCTCTACCTTGGATAGAAAAAGTTAGGGAAGTCCGACCTCGGACACGCAGGTGAGAACCAGCTACTCCACTAAGGGAGGACACATGAGTCGGTTCTACGAGAAGGACATGTCGTAACTGCTTATCCTTAAACAAACTAGACCTAATAATATTGACTTGCGCACCAGAGTCCATGAACAAATGAACAGGCGCATTATGAACAGATGCTTGCACTATAGGGCCTATGGTTGCATTGGAAGTTATGTGCAAACAAAAAGGTGGATTGTCATCAGAAAAGACTTGTTCTACTTCATCCCCAAAATCATCTATGTCAGAGACATGTGAAGCAACATCATCAGCAGGATTGTCATTCTCGAGACTGCTTAAGGCTTCAAAGGAATTGCGAACGGGGATGGTGTACTCATTATCACCTACTGTCACCATGGGACGGTTTGACTGGGGCGCTCGAATTCCCCCGAATTGGAAGAATGAGCCTGGTTCTGGTTATTTTGAGAATAGGAAGAATGAGCCTGGTTCTGATTATTTTGAGAACTGGATTGGAAGACGGGTAACGATGCACACAGCATGAAGGAGCAGGTGGATGACATGAGACAGGCTGGATGATAGGCTGACTGGCGTTCACTTCCACAGTCTGGCTTACTGACTGGCTTAATTGCAAAATCTGGGTCAACCCCTCGGAGATTGAAGCAATTAGCACACGAACTAAGCCAGGAAGCTTGAAACGGCTGCAACAAGCTTGCAGGCTACAGGGTGGAGGTGGTGAGGTGAGCGAGTAGCTGGAGATGGGTGAGACGGTTCACCTTGACCCGCCGGTTACTCACAAACAGTCTTCTAACGTCTTGAAATACCCTTAAAAGCTTAAATCCACGCTCCCACACCGTTGCCACCATTTATCATGTGGGGTTCGAACACGTGGATAGGGTAAAGAAATACGTAGGCTGGTAGTACGTATATTACGGATAGTGTGGGAAGCGCCAAACAGCCGAGACCTGCCTCCTTGCTCTCACTCGTAAGACTCCCTAACCCCAGTACCCATATGTGAGGGGGGGCGTTTGAAATACTGCTGTGGTCAGCAGCAATATGAATACAGTCAATGATTCACGCAGAGACGGTTGGTAGTGAGTCATCTACTGGTACACTGGTTACTGGTAACTGGTTACTAGGAACTGGTACTACTACTGAGACATCCACTACCAACCATCCACTACCAACCATCAACTACCAACCATCCACTACCAAACATCCATTACCATCCATCCACTACCAACCATCCGCTACCAAACATCCACTACCAACCATCCCCTACCAAACATCCACTACCAACCATCCACTACCTACCATCCACTACCAACCATCCACTACCAACCATCCATTGCCATCCATCCACTACCAACCATCCACTACCAACCATCCACTACCGATCATCCATTACCATCCATCCACTACCAACCATCCACTACCAACCATCCACTACCAACCATCCACTACCAACCATCCACTACCAACTATCCACTACGAACTATCCACTACCTACCATCCACTACCAAACATCCACTACCATCCATCCACTACCAACCATCCATTACCAACCATCCACTACCAACCATCCACTACCAAAGATCCATTACCATCCATCCACTACCAACCATCCACTACCAACCATCCACTACCAACCATCCACTACCAAACATCCACTACCAACCATCCACTACCAACCATCCACTACCAACCATCCATTACCATCCATCCACTACCAACCATCCACTACCAACCATCCACTACCAACCATCCACTACCAACCATCCACTACCAAACATCCATTACCATCCATCCACTACCAACCATCCGCTACCAAACATCCACTACCAAACATCCACTACCAACCATCCACTACCAATCATCCACTACCAAACATCCACTACCAACCATCCACTACCAACCATCCACTACCAACCATCCATTACCATCCATCCACTACCAACCATCCACTACCAACCATCCACTACCGAACATCCATTACCATCCATCCACTACCAACCATCCACTACCAACCATCCACTACCAACCATCCACTACCAACCATCCACTACTAACCATCCAATACCAAACATCCACTACCATCCATCCACTACCAACCATCCACTACCAACCATCCACTACCAACCATCCATTACCATCCATCCACTACCAACCATCCATTACCAACCATCCACTACCGAACATCCATTACCATCCATCCACTACCAACCATCCACTACCAACCATCCACTACCAACCATCCACTACCAACCATCCACTACTAACCATCCAATACCAAACATCCACTACCATCCATCCACTACCAACCATCCACTACCAACCATCCACTACCAACCATCCACTACCAACCATCCACTACAAACCATCCACTACCAACTATCCACTACCAAACATCCACTACCAAACATCCACTACCATACATTTTTACTCAAGGATCTTTCACATTTTTCTACATGGTTACTCATAGGTCTCTCATATCTTCATTTCACATTTTTCTTAAACCATCGAGTGGGTCTGTTCATTATTGCCATCTTGGATGACAGTCATAATGTTATCTTAGTCAAGCTGTGGTCACCTTGTAGTTGTTGACAAGTGGAAAGGCAACACTAGAAAAATTAACTATAATTAGAAACACAGAGATGTGAAAAGAAAATGTGAGAAGATGTAAGATGATGTGAGAAGAAAATCAAGTCCTTCTGTTTACTTTAAGGACACTACCAAAGATCTGACCTTATACTGATTCCTTGAAATTTTTATTATTTTTATTAACACAATGGCCGATTCCCGCCAAGGCAGGGTGGCCCGAAAAAGAAAAACTTTCACCATCATTCACTCCATCACTGTCTTGCCAGAAGGGAGCTTTACACTACAGTTTTTAAACTGCAATATTAACACCCCTCCTTCAGAGTGCAGGCACTGTATTTCCCATCTCCAGGACTCAAGTCCCGCCTGCCGGTTTCCCTGAATCCCTTCATAAATGTTACTTTGCTCACAGTCCAACGGCATGTCAAGTATTAAAAACCATTTGTCTCCATTCACTCCTATCAAACACGCTCACGCATGCCCGCTGTAAGTCCAAGCCCCTCGCACACAAAACCTCCTTTACCCCCTCCCTCCAACCTTTCCTAGGCCGACCCCTACCCCGCCTTCCTTCCACTACAGACTGATACACTCTTGAAGTCATTCTGTTTCGCTCCATTCTCTCTACATGTCCGAACCACCTCAACAACCCTTCCTCAGCCCTCTGGACAACAGTTTTGGTAATCCCGCACCTCCTCCTAACTTCCAAACTACGAATTCTCTGCATTATATTCACACCACACATTGCTCTCAGACATGACATCTCCACTGCCTCCTGCCTTCTCCTCGCTGCAACATTCATCACCCATGCTTCACACCCATACAGGAGCGTTGGTAAAACTATACTCTCATACATTCCCCTCTTTGCTTCCAAGGACAAAGTTCTTTGTCTCCACAGACTCCTAAGTGCACAGCTCACCCTTTTTCCCTCATCAATTCTATGATTCACCTCATCTTTCATAGACCCATCCGCTGACACGTCCACTCCCAAATTTCTGAATACATTCACCTCCTCCATACTCTCTCCCTCCAATCTGATATCCAATCTTTCATCACCTAATCATTTTGTTATCCTTATAACCTTACTCTTTCCTGTATTCACTTTCAATTTTCTTCTTTTGCACACCCTATCAAATTCATCCACCAACCTCTGCAACTTCTCTTCAGAATCTCCCAAGAGCACAGTGTCAATGCCACAAAAAGCTCTTTAGCCTTATCTAAATACTGTTCACCTATATGTTTCACTGTAAACACCTGGTCCACACACCCCCCTACCTTTCCTAAAGCCTCCTTGTTCATCTGCTATCCTATTCTCCATCTTACTCTTAATTCTTTCAGTAACAACTCTACCATACACTTTACCAGGTATACTCAACAGACTTATCCCCCTATAATTTTTGCACTCTCTTTTGTCCCCTTTGCCTTTATACAAAGGAGCTATGCATGCTCTGTGCCAAACCCTAGGTACATTACCTTCTTCCATACATTTATTAAATAATAGCACCAACCACTCTAAAACTATATCCCCACCTGCTTTTAACATTTCTATCTTTATCCCATCAATCCCAGCTGCCTTACCCCCTTTCATTCTACCTACTGCCTCACGAACCTTCCCCACACCCACAACTGGCTCTTCCTCACCCCTACAAGATGTTATTCCTCCTTGCCCTATACACGAAATCACAGCTTCCCTATCTTCATCAATATTTAACAATTCCTCAAAATATTCCCTAATACTGACGGTTGCGTCTACAAGATTTCTTGTAAAATATGTGACAAAGTTATGACGATCAAACTGGTAAATGTTTTGAACTGTGATTAAAGCAGCATAAACATAGCATTAGAAGAAGACAAAATTCTAATGCTCTGTTTATTCATGTGAGAAATTTTAACCATTTATTAAGTTTCCTATCCGAAGAACTTGTTAATTATGATTTACCATTGCCAGTACCTACTATCACTGAGGTTATTAAACTTTGTAATGTTGATGCAAAGTTTGTGTTTTTATTGGCGAGTTTTACACTCAGAAGCTTGGTATGTCAATGGGAAATCCTCTCTCACCTGTCCTTAGTAATTTGTACAAGGAATATTGTGAAACAAGATTGCTTAACAAAATGCTTCCCATTAGAGCTTATTGTTACAGATATGTTGGTGTTTTATGCCTAATGCCTAAGAATGTAGATATAAATAATTCCCTTATTAAATTACATAGTCTACCTCATTCCATACATTTTACTGTTGAGTTTCAACAAAATAATTCATTGTCTTTTCTAGATATTTTAATTATTAATGGGAACCATGATTTTAAATTTTAAATTTACAGAACGCCAACAAGTATCTGTTGTTATGTGCATTATTATTCTTCACATCATGATAGTGTTAAACGTTTTGAATTCTCATCAATGTTTTGAGAGCATTGTGTATTTGTAACCCAGAGTTCGTAGAGGAAGAAATCTTGAAGATTCGAGAAATTGCTAATGATTTATTATATTATATAATGACATTCTTAAGACACATGTGGAATGTTTCAGTTGCTTCATAATGGACATTTTCACTAACTACTGGTTTCATTAATCCAATACAAAGAATAATTAATGGACACGGTGGAAGACGTGAAGAAATGGTATAAGGTTATGAGTCCCTCGGCACTGATAGGAGGTAGGTACTTCAGCGTTGATAAATCTGAAGTAGGTGTCCGAGGATGGAGACTTATATGTAGTCCAGAGAAAGCGTCAAAAGTTCCGCCAACTATTGCCAGATTGTCAAAAAATGTTAGGCAAGTGTTAGGGTTGTAGAATAATTTTTTGTGCCATTAATAACATGTATGATGCAGCTCTTGCTTCAGTGTTTCATTTTTTTTCCAGTTTCTTCCTCGCAACAAACTGGGACCTACACAGGCCAGAAGCAATTCAAACTTTTCTTTAAGACTGACGAGCTTTTAAGAAAGTAAGTACAGTAAGGTAGTAAGAAAGTAAATAATCTATGTATGTTCATGTCAATGGATTTAAAGATATATGTATATGCGTGTGAATGTGTATTTAAATAATCTTAGTGTAAGAAAAAAGTGATGCTTATTATGGAATAAACGAGTGTGAAATACGATTGTGTATGTCATTAAATGTGTGTGTGTGTGTGTGTGTGTGTGTGTGTGTGTGTGTGTGTATGTGTGTGTGTGTTTGTGTGTGTGTGTGTGTTTGTGTACTCACCTAGTTGTAGTTGCAGGGGTCGATTCATAGCTCCTGGCCCCGCCTCTTCACTGGCCGCTACTCGGTATCTCCTGCCAATCCATGAGCTTTATCATACCTCCTCTTAAAGCTATGTATTGATCCTGCCTCCACTACATCACTTCCCAGACTATTCCACTTCCTGACAACTCTGTGACTGAAGAAGTACTTCCTTATATCCATGTGGCTCATCTGAGTCTTCAACTGCCAACCCTTTGTTGCTGTGTCCCATCTCTGGAACATCCTGTCTCTGTCTACCTTGTCAATTCCTCTCAGTATTTTATATGTCGTTATCATGTCCTTTAACCTCTCCTCGTAGGACATACCTCTTAGCTCTGGGACTAGTCTTGTTGCAAACCTTAGCACTTTCTCTACTTTCCTTACATGCTTGGCTAGCTGAGGGGTTCCAAACTGGCGCTGCATACGTACACAGTGTACAGATTTCCTGAATGGCTCCTTATTTAGATGTTGGACTGCTGTTCTTAGGTTTGTCAGGCGCCCGTATGCTGCATCAGTAATTTGGTTGATGTGTGCCTCAGGATAACACCGCGCACATTTCCGGTGTTATATTCACCCAAAGATCCTTTTCCTTGAGTGAGGTTTGTAGGCTCAGGCCTCCTATGCTGTACTCCGTCTGTGGTCCTCTTTGCCCTTCCCCAATTCTCATGACTTTGCACTTGGTGGGGCTGAACTCCAGGAGCCTGTTGCTGGACCAGACCTGTAGCCTGTCTAGATCCCTTTGTAGTTCTGCCTACTTCTTTCCCATCCCTGAAACCGTGCTGGCAGTCGTTGATAATCTCATTCCTTTCTAGGTGCTCCACCACTCTACTCCTGATATTTTTTTTCCATGACCTTGCATACTATA
>NW_027197668.1:0-57017 GCF_038502225.1 Cherax quadricarinatus | reverse complement strand
CCTCTTCAAGGGGGGCTCCTTGGCGTGGTGAAGAGGCTCTTGGTCTGAGGAATTAGACCTATCGGTCTCCTTCCTCAGACCGAGCCTAATTACCCCCCAATCTCCCCTCCCCTATCCCATCCTCCCCATCCTCCCCTTTTTCCTTTCCTCCTCCTCCTCCTCCCCACTCCTCCCTTTTGCCCTTCCTCTTTTTGTCCTTTGGGATTTCTCCCACAGGCGCGCTAGTTCCTAGGTAGGAGAAAGGATACCGGGGTCCATCCCATTCCGTTGAGGTTCTTAGCGGTGGCGTAGTTTGCCGTGGAATCTGGATCGCCTGGGGATGTCCCGATCCCTCTCCGGTATCCCGGAGTAGCTTTGGGTGTCTTTCGGGCGACGAGTGTATCTCTGGAAGCCACCTTTCGGATTCCGGGGGTGGTGGCCAAAGGAGGTATGCTTTGTGGCGGATATCCGGCCGCCCTCTCTTTTGTCCACCGAGGTAGCTCGGCAGATGTGAGGTTGCTATCCCGGATTGTTAGTTTACTAGCATGATGGGTAGGGTATGGCACGGGTTCCATGCTGCATCTGTGCTACTTGCGGTGCTGAGGTCCTCTTGGGCGCGGAGGGAGATTTCTGGCCCTTTCATTCCTCCTAGGACCTATCCCTCCCCGGTCCCCCCTTTTTTTTCTTTTTTTTATTTTTATTTTCTTTTCTTCTTTCTTTTTTTTTTCTTAAAAACAAAAAGAAAGAAGTAACCTAACCATGGCAGCCCTAGTCCATGAACCTGGTACCCCCGGGCCCCTTCTTGATACCGCACCCCGTTCTGACCCCGCCTCATCTTTGGACCACTCTTCAGACATTCCTCATGCCTCTGTACCTATTGCCGGTGCTGTTTCCTCACCCGCTTCAGGTACTGAGGCCTCGACTGACTCCTTCGATTTATCGGACCTTCGCTCTCCTCTGACTATGCTTCCGGCGTCTCCCTCTACGGTGCGGCAATTTTCAAATCGCCGACCCGTTCCACGTCGGACCAACTCTGGTCCCACGCCTAAACGTCAACGACAATTACCTGCTGATGATACTTCTCCACCTTCTCGTTCTTCTCAGAAACGATCGACACGTCCTTCACTACCTTTCCACGCTCAGTTTCAGACTGAACAGTGGACTAAATTCTTCACTTTACGACCAACTTCCTCTACTGCCTATCTTTCTGACCATAGTATTGGCAAGGCACTCCTACGCCATGTTGGTAAAGATATTTCTTTTCATGCTCTTAAGAGCGGTACGCGCATCATTACCATACAGAATGCTACCCAGGCTCATGAGCTCTCTCGTCTTTCCCATATCGATACTGTTCCTGTCACTCTTGAAAAACATCATTACCTCAATTCTTGTAGTGGTACCGTCATTCTGCCCCATACCATAGTTCAACAAAATTTCCAGACATGTGGCACCGACATTCTAGAACAGCTGGAACTCCAAGATCTCCCAATCCTCAAGGTAGACACTTACGTTCTTCCTGCCCGTGGGCGGAGACGATACCCTAGCAATGTGGCTCGTTTAACTTTTGACAGCCGAGAACTCCCATCCTCAGTTTATATAGCAGGACATCGGTTACAAGTTCGAAAGGTGATCCCTACACCACAACAGTGTAGAAATTGCTGGCGATTTGGCCATCCAGCGAAATATTGCAGATCTATCGCCGAATGCCCAGTCTGTGGTGCCGATGACCATTCTAATACGTCTTGCAATCGATCTCCCTCTTGCCTTAACTGTCATGAGGCTCACCCTTCGTACTCTCGCCGTTGTCAGGTCTATTTAAACGAGCGGGAAATTCGTTACCTCAAAGAGACAGAAGGTCTCCCTTATGCCATGGCAGTTTCTCATCTCCGCCTCCAAGGGAGACTCCCACGTGTTTCTTATTCCCGTGTTTGAAAACGTCCCCCCACTTCTAGTATCCCATCTTCTACACCCACCTCTGTGGTTACCTCTCCCATAATCACTCCTGTATCTAATCCTTTTGCTGTCCTCGGCTCAGACGTCCCTACTTCAACACCTCAGTCTAATCTCGCTTCATCGAGTTCTCTCTCACAAGCCTCAGTATCGACGAGACCTCGTACGACACCTCCTCCCAATCGTCCCTCTACTTCTCAAAAGTCAAAAAAAGGTCCAGTACCACCTCCTACCCATCTTCCACCTCCTCATTTTACCCTCCCTGTCTCTGTCCCTAGTTCTTCCCCTCTCACTGGCTCAGTTACAAGTGCAGAGGTTCACCCTCCTCCTCGTAATGTACCTTCCTCCCCTGTTCCCTCCCAAGTTTCTTCCTCTTCTGCCACCTCCCAGGTTCCTGCCTCTTCTGTCCCCTGCCACGCTTCTCCAGTTCCCTCCACCCTTTCGCCCCCCCCTACCTTGGTACAGTCCAATACAGTTCCAATCTTTACTCATCCTCCCCCTACCATTCCCAATATTGTCTCCCATACGACATCTCTGAATTCCGAAACACTTGAAGCAATCTCTGAATATATTGCAGAGACCAAACCATCAATGGACACTGATCCACCTTCCGCTCTTTCTCTCTCCTCTGCTCCATCTGCGCAACTCCTTTCTTCACAGCGCACCGTTCCTTCGCTGCTTGAACATTTTCCACTGCCTCCGCATGTGGACTTTTCTAACCCTTCTAGTCCGTAGGAACCCTTACCTGCGGATTTCAAGTATCTTTATCATTGCCAATCATGGCCTATTTACAGTGGAATATACGCGGCCTCAGGGGTAATCGGGGTGAGCTTCAGATGTTACTCTCCCAGTTTGCCCCTGTTGGTGTTTGCTTACAGGAACCAAAATTACACTCTGCTGTTATTTCTCACATCTCAGGCTATAATTTATTGTATTCTTCAGATCCTTTTCCTGATGGGACCTTTAATGAAAGTGCCCTTCTCCGCACTGATATTCCGTACCATCAGCTATTTGTTCATACTTCGCTGCATTACACAGCAGCCCGTATCCACTTACATAGGTGGTATACGCTCTGTTCTTTATATCTCTCTCCTTCTCGGGCATTATCTATTCCGGATTTTGCCTTCCTTGTTTCGTCATTACCGCCACCGATTCTGTTACTTGGGGATTTTAATGCCCACCATTTCCTCTGGGGGGAGTCTCACTGTGATTCCCGTGGAATTCAGTTAGAGGCTTTTCTTGCCACCCACCCCCTCCATGTTTTAAATACAGGTACTCACACCCATTTTGATCCTCGGACTCATACTCTCTCTCTTGCATCGATCTCTCAGTTTTCTCTTCCTCCGCCGCATTAGACTTCACTTGGTCTGTTCTCCCGGACTTACATGACAGTGATCATTTCCCAATCATTCTTAGTTCCCCTTCATATTCGCCACCTCTTCGCACCCCACGCTGGCAATTTAATCGGGCAAATTGGAACCTTTACACACACCTAACTGTTTTTAAAGAGGTTCCTTCTTCGTCCTCCATCGAAGAGCTTTTACACCTCTTCTCGTCCTCCGTTTTCACCGCAGCTTCTCATTCTATACCCCAAACTTCGGGCAGGCATTCTCAGAAATGCGTGCCTTGGTGGTCTCCTGCTTGTGCTCGTGCAGTACGTTTGAAACGCGCTGCATGGGGCAGGTACCGGTACAATAGAACCACAGAGCGACTCCTTGATTTTAAACAGAAGCGTGCGATCGCTCGCCGTGTCATCCGTGACGCTAAACGCACTTGCTGGCGAGATTATGTCTCCACCATCACCTCTGCTTCCTCTATGAGTGCAGTCTGGAAAAAAGTACGAAAACTGAGTGGTAAATATTCTCCTGACCTGGCTCCTGTTCTGCGGGTTGCCGGTGTTGATATAGCAAACCCACTAGATGTTGCCAATGAAATTGGCAATCATCTGGTCCGTATTTCTCAGGGACTCCATCTATGCCCCTCATTTCTTTCCTCAAAGTCTGCCAGAGAGTTAGCACCCTTGGACTTTTCTTCTCTCAGAGAAGAACAGTATAATGTGCCTTTTACACTTCAAGAACTGGAGGCAACACTCTCAGCTTGTCGATCATCGGCAGTTGGGCCCGACGACATTCATATTCGTATGCTACAACATTTACATCAGTCAGCCCTTGCAGTCCTATTACGCCTTTACAATCTTATTTGGTCACAAGGAGTTCTTCCACAGCTGTGGAAATCCGCCATTGTTCTCCCTTTCCGCAAACCAGGCACTACGGGACATGAAACCTCCCACTATCGTCCCATTGCTCTTACCAGTGCAGTTTGCAAAGTAATGGAACGCCTAGTAAATAGACGTTTAGTGTGGTATTTAGAGACACACAACAGTCTCTCCACTCGTCAATATGGCTTTCGTAAGGGACGTTCTACCATAGACCCCTTACTACGCTTGGATACGTATGTTCGTAATGCCTTTGCGAATAACCACTCAGTTATTGCCATATTTTTTGACCTTGAGAAGGCATATGACACAACTTGGAGGTATAATACTTTAGCCCAAGCCCACTCCTTAGGCCTTCGAGGCAATCTACCATCCTTCCTTAAGAACTTTTTAACTGACAGGCATTTCGGTGTTCGGGTTAATAATGTGCTCTCCCCGGACTTTATCCAAGCTGAAGGTGTCCCCCAGGGATGTGTTCTGAGCACAACACTTTTTCTCCTTGCTATTAATGATTTGGCCTCTAGTCTTCCATCAAATATTTGGTCATCACTCTATGTTGATGACTTTGCTATTGCCTGTGCAGGCGCTGACTGTCACCTCCTTACAGTTTCTCTCCAACATGCAGTCGACCGTGTTTCCAATTGGGCCACCACACGTGGGTTTAAATTTTCCAGCACTAAAACCCACCAAATCCCTTTCACTAGACGCTCTGTCATCTCCGATCATCCTTTGTACCTCTATGGCTCCCGTATCCCTGAACGTGATACAGTCAAGTTTCTGGGCCTCCTCTTTGATCGTAGGTTATCCTGGAAACCTCACATTACCTCTCTGAAGGCAACTTGTCACAGCCGGCTGAACCTTCTTAAAACCCTTGCTCATCTTTCGTGGGGAGCTGATCGTCGAACCCTCCTTCGCCTACATTCCACCCTTATTTTATCAAAACTTGATTATGGTGACCAGATCTATTCAGCGGCATCTCTTGCTACTCTCTCTAGCCTTAACCCCATTCGTCACCAAGGATTACGTTTATGCCTTGGTGCTTTCCGCTCTTCCCCTGTCGAGAGCCTCTATGCAGAAGCGAACGTTCCATCCTTATCCGATCGCCGTGATGCCCATTGCCTGCGCTACTATGTACGCTCTCATGATCTCCGCAATCCTTCCATTTATAGAATGGTCACTGATATTAGTAGACATTCTTTATTTGTTCGCCGCCCCTGTTTACTCCGTCCCTTCTCTCTTCGCCTTCATTCGCTCTTGTCTTCTCTTCAACTACCACCTTTCTATGTACATGTAGCATCTCACTTTTCCCTACCCCCCTGGGAAGTTCCAGCTGTTCGAGTCTGTTCTTTCTCCCTCCCTTGCTCGAAAGCCCAACTGTCTACGGTCGCTTCCCGCTCTCTTTTTCTTGACCACTTTCACTATCATTCTCATGCCATTGCTGTGTACAAAGATGGCTCTAAGTCTTCTGACGGCGTAGGATTCGCAGCAGTGTTTCCGGACAGCGTCGTACAAGGGCATTTACTATCTTCGGCTAGTATTTTTACTGCTGAATTATATGCCATCCTTACAGCACTTATCCGTATTGCATCTATGCCTGTGTCATCATTTGTGGTTGTCTCAGACTCCCTTAGTGCTTTACAGGCTATACAAAAATTTGATACACCTCACCCCTTAGTCCTCCGTATCCAACTTTGGCTACGCCGCATCTTTACCAAGCATAAAGATATTGTTTTTTGTTGGGTCCCTGGTCATGTTGACGTACAGGGCAATGAACAGGCAGACACTGCTGCGCGGTCAGCAGTACATGACCTACCTGTTTCTTATAGAGGTATTCCATTCACGGACTATTTTGCTGCAATATCTTCCCACCTTCACACCCGTTGGCAACAACGTTGGTCTACTATGCTCGGCAACAAACTTCAGTCTATTAAACCGAGTATAGGTTACTGGCCGTCTTCTTATCACCAGTGTCGAGGTTGGGAGACTACTCTCTCCCGTCTTCGCATTGGCCATACTCGTCTTACTCATGGATATCTCATGGAGAGGCGTCTTGCTCCTCTCTGTGAGAATTGCCAAGCTCCATTATCAGTCAGCCACATTCTGTTGGACTGCCCACTTTATCAACGAGCACGCAGAATTTACCTCTGTCGTCGTCTTCGCTCCGCTGCTCTCTCTTTACCTTCCCTTCTCGCTGATGGACCCACGTTTCATCCGGACTCTCTCATTGACTTTTTGACAACGACTGACTTACTTCACAAATTCTGATACCTTCAGCCCTTTCTACTTCAATCTCTTGCTACCTTCTACCCCCGTACTATCCCCTGCCCCGCTGTTTTCTGTAACCTGCTGATCATCCCCCCTCCCTTCTGCCATCCAATTCCCTTGCTTCCTTCCCTACCCTGCAGCGCTGTATAGCCCTTGTGGCTTAGCGCTTCTTTTTGATTATAATAATAATAATAATTGTGCCCAAATTCCTAGAGAAAGACCCAGACCAGTTTTTTCTGTTATTTGAAAGTACGGCCAAATCCCAAGTTTGGCCGGAAAAGGAATGGGCGACATTTCCAAGAACCCAATTAGTTGGTAAAGGGTTTCAGGCTCTTAGTTCTTTAGAAGGATCTGCCTTTTCTGATTATCATAAGCTAAAAGAGGTAGTTTTACTGGCTTATCAAATGTTGCCGGAAAGGTACCGGCAGAAATTCAGAGGACTAAAGTTTCAGTCAGGGCAGTCTTTGGTGGAATATGGTAAGGAGATGTCACTTCTAAATATTTGGTGTCGCTCAAAGGGGGTGGTAGGCAATTATGAAGGTGTTATTACCTTAATTTTGTTAGAGGATCTTTTGGGAAATGTTCCTTCTGACCGTAAGGCATATCTTGAGGAGAAGGATCTTGTTGATTTTAATAATGCTTTAGAGCTGGGTGACAGATTTTTAGCTAACCAAAAAATTGGTAGTAGTTACCACACCCCCATACTAATAATGGTAAGTTTTCTCCACCCACCAATAGGAATAAGAAATTTCAGAAGTTTAAGCCACCCATTTATCAGCCTAATAACCACAAGAGTTTAAATAACCCGAATTTTCCAGTACCCACTCGAGGAGGTTTTAAGTCAGCTGTCACAGGTCCAGGACTACAAGGAACAGGTGGGACGAGCCCAGTTCCCCAGAACCAAGGGATCCAACCTAGGTCAAAAGGGCAGGGGGCCTTTGAACCATATTACTGTACTTATTGTCATAAACAGGGCCATCTGCAGCCGTATTGCAAGAAGATGGGTAGAGATCAGGCGCTTGCTGGAGTTTCTCAGGTAGATACACCAGGTACCCACACGGTAGCTAATATTGAAGCACCACCTCCGGGTATGTCAGGTAACTCAGCAGGTTTGGACCCTCGGATGAAGGTCTTTAGAAGCAAGTCCACCGTGGCCTTACACCAAAATGAAGGCAGGGTAACAGGTGTTATGTCTTTGAGGGACACTGGTAGCACATACACTTTGCTTCGTAGGGGCATACTGCCAGTGTCGGATGACACATACACTGGATTGGACGTTTTGCTCAAAGGAATTACTGGATGCCCTGTCAAGACTCCAGTGCACAGGTTATGGGTGGACTCTGCATACCAGTGTGGTTACTTAGCTGTAGGTATCACAGAGGATATACCTTGTGCAGGGGTTGACCTACTCTTAGGCAATAATGTCATGGGTTGTCTTGAAAGTGAGGAACCTCTGGTTTGGAGGGACCCAGCCTCACAGAGTTGGGAGGAAAAAGCTAGGGCTACCTTGCCCGAGTTATTTCCGTTGTGTGCAGTAACCAGGAAAATGTCGAAAGATAAGAGGGCAGTCTCTCTCTGTGACTCATTAGATCCTGGGGATGATTTGGGTTTGGGAAATCTATTCCTTGAGCCTAGCCTGCAGTTGGCTCGGGGTTGTGATGAACCATCCCAGGCAAGACGGTGTTTGCGTGGGGGTCTTGGAGCTGGTATAGGGGGGGCGACTCCTACTCGAGAGCAGCTGATCGAGGCCCAGGGGTGTGACGACACCCTAAAAGCTATTCGGTCATCTGCTGTTACCGAGGAAGAGGCCTCTCAACTAACTAAATGTTTTTTTTTTTGCAGACGGTATTTTAATGCGAAAGACCCTATCGGATGCGACATCTAATGATGGAGCACGGCAGGCACTCTACCAAGTAGTGGTGCCGGAACCATTTAGGTATCAGGTTTTGTGTTTGGCCCACGATGTTCCCATGGGAGGACATTTAGGTGTTAAAAAGACTATGGGCAAGATTTCTAAACATTTTTACTGGCCCCAGGTATGGGAATCAGTGGGTAAGTATGTAGAATCATGCCCAGTTTGCCAAAGGGTAGGAAAACCTAATCAGGGAATTAAAGCTGCCCCTCTTAACTATTACAGTAGCTGGAGAACCTTTTAGCAGGCTGGTGGTGGATTGTGTAGGACCAAGATGGGAAACTAGTACTTACTTACTATTATTTGTTCCTCTACCAGGTTTCTGGAGGTCATTCCACTACGTAAGATTATAAAACGCGTGGTCTAGAGAGCATTGGTGAAATTTTTTATGCAGGTAGGGATCCCTAAGGAAATTCAAACAGATCAGGGATCAAATTTTACATCTAAACATTTTCGCACAGTTTTGGGGGAGTTTAATATTAAAATGACGACCTCCACTGCCTATCACCCAGAGAGTCAAGGGGATGTGGAGCGGTTTCACCAGTCTCACAAAACTATGCTGCCGGCTTATTGTGCCCAGTACCAGAAGGACTGGGATGAGGGTATCCCCCTCCTTTTATTTGCCTTGCGGGATAGCACTCAGGATTCATTACGCTATAGTCCCTTGAACTAATCTATGGTCACCAGGTACGGGGACCACTGACGATTTTGAGGGATTACTGGCTTGAAGATTGTGAGGCTGCCCCCTCGGAGGATTTTCTCGCTTTCAGAGACCATTTGGCTCACATGAAGCATCTGGCGGCTGCGAACCTGCACATCAGCCAAACCAAGATGAAGAAACAATTTGACCGCAAGTGGGAGAGGAGGTACTAGCATTGGAGCCGGTGCCTGGTAATGCCTTAAAAGCAAAGTTCAGTGGACCATACAAGGTAGTGGAAAAGGACACAGATCAAAATTACAAAATTCACACACCTGGGCGACGGAAGTCTGAACGGGTGGTACATATAAACAGGCTGAAAAGGTACCACCAAAGAGGTGTGGCATGTGTAAATATAGTAGGTGACCCAGCGGTGAACACTGATGCACAGGGGGCCACAGATGTACACCTTAGTAACAGGGCATTGTTAAAAGATCCTTCACAATGTATGTTAGGTCTTAGTAAGGAAAGGGTTGCTGAGATGGTTCAGCTTCTCTGGAATTTTGAGGATTTGTTTGAGGATATCCCTTGTGTAAGCAAGCTAAAGCCCCATGATATAGATGTAAGGGAAGCTGAACCAATTCGGCAGGTCCCTTACAGAATGAACCCACAAAAGAGAAACAGTATGGAGAAGGAGGTGAATTTTTTACTTGACAATGTTTTAATAATACCAAGCGAGAGTGAGTGGGCATCCCCCTGTCTGATGGTTCCCAAACCAGATGGCACCATGAGGATGTGCACTGACTACCGTAAGGTTAATTTAATAAGTAAGACTGATTGTTTTCCTCTTCCTAGAATGGATGATGTCATTGATGCAGTGCGGGGAGCTAAATATGTAAGTTAGACCTGTTGAAGGGTTATTACCAGATACTTTTAACCCCACGTGCCAGTGTAATGCCAGATGGGCTTTTTCAGTACAAAGTTCTCCCCTTTGGGCTTCGTAATGCACCCTCCTGTTTTCAACCCAGAATGCAGGAGGTTATACGTGGCCTAAAGGGCGTGAGGTGTTATATTGATGACCTGGTTATTTTTAGCGACTCTTGGTCAGAGCATGTAAGGCAGCTTAGAGAGCTTTTCTCTATGCTCGCTGGTGCTCAAAGAGTGTTTTCGGGCAAGCCCAGGTAACTTTTCTACGACATGTTATTGGCCAGGGGAAGGTGGCCCCAGTGAATGCCAAGATGGATGCTATAGACAATTATCCTGTACCATAGACCCGGAAGGAGGTTATGCGTTTTGTGGGCATGGTAACATTTTATAGAAAGTTCTGTCCAAATTTGTCAAAGGTGATCTCTCCACTCACTGACCTGACTAGCCCCAAGTGTACATTTGTGTGGGATGTGAAGTGTCCGTAGGGACCCCACTAGCAGAGTGAGACCTATGGTCTGGGGGTGGGGGTGTTATGCAGGGTTCTCCATGACATCGTAATGTAAATATAGTGGAGAAGTGTGCCATAATAATATGAATATTATAGTTGTAAAGAATAATTTTATAATTGATAATGTGCATTTGGGGGTACTGTAAAGTACTCTAACTGTAATTATAAAGAAATTCTGTTATTGATTTATTTTCCAAGGAGGTTTGGGTATGCGGAGTAAGCGTGGTTTGGAAGAGTGACGTGACGTTTGCATGGTGTGTGGAGGATGGCGTCGGAGATTCTGTATATTTAAGATAAGTTTGTAGTTGTACACTCATTTTGTTTATCCAACTCAAGCCATAGGCTCTCATATGACTTACCTGTATGTTCACCCAGGCTCTGACATGGTCAGGGTGCTGTGGGAGGAGTGAGGAAATAAGAAATGAGGTTTGAAGTGTAATGACAGCCTGACGCTGATGAAGCCTAGTGGTTATGGTGGCTGAAGCTCCAGCCAGCAGTTGTGTGTACCCTCATTTGGGCGTTCAGGATTAAGGTTTTTCTGTTATGTTATGTTATGGTGACTAAATAGATATATTTTCCTAATTGGGATTTTTGCCTAACCCTGTTACCCAACCCCTTGAAGTACACATACCAGTTTAGCGCTTTCTGTTTTGACTGGGATAGCCCTAGGTGGCCGGTTTGGGCTTGAGATGTGAGTAACTTTTACCTTTGCCCTTAGACCAGGCTCAAGCCCCCAGCTATCCCACATTTTTGCGTAACACCTTACACTAAGACACCAGCTGGTCTTACCTGACACTAAGACACCAGCTGGTCTTACCTGACACTAAGACACCAGCTGGTCTTACCTGACACTAAGACACCAGCTGGTCTTACCTGACACTAAGACACCAGCTGGTCTTACCTGACACTAAGACACCAGCTGGTCTTACCTGACACTAAGACACCAGCTGGTCTTACCTGATTACAAAAAAAGTAATTTTTAAATAATATGATAAGGTTTTACTCCTTTTGTAATAAAGAGTTCGGGATACATAAATACATATTAAAATTCATTAATCTTTAATATAATATAAAAATCAACTTTCTTTGGTTGAGAGGTATTTGAACTAACATCTGATAATATATACATGTTACAATAATGAATTATAATTAGCATTTACTAAAATAAAAAATAATTCGTGACCCTACAGAGAATACAACTCTTGACACTCCTGTGTCACTATATATATATCTCTATGCTAAAATAATAAATTAAGTAACATTTAAAATAATAAATTACAATCAACTGTTTCTTACGACACTTATCCGAGTTGTGACGCTCTTTCTCCACCGTGTCAATTGACACCCTTTTCTCCGAGTAATACACACTTTCGCAAGTGTGTCACACTTGACACCCTTGTCTCTGCGTCACACTACCCGCATAGCGTCTTTGTCGAGGCCAGTCACATGACCCTATTCAGTGTACACTACAACCAGGCCATCTTCAGTGTCACACGACACCCTTTTCGTCTCAGTGTTCCACTACGGTCCTGTGCATATTTTAGTGTTCCACTCCATCATACTTGCTTAAGTGTCACACTACGGACCTAGCCCAGTTCAGTGTAACACTCCAACCTTATCTTCATGTAATGTCCCACCAAACAGCATCAGATGACTCCGGCCCACAGTTGACAAGCGTAGGCGGTGAGTCCGCAGACATCACCGGTAGTCCAGTAAATACTCTCCAAAGCCGGTTGACACACCGCTAGCCGAACACCATGCTGCAAGCTCACTGAATGCGGCCGTCAAGTAACTGTCGCCAACAGATTCAGTGAGCTGCGGTGAGAGGTTCTTCTAACTCCAGTAGATGGGTACGATTAGGTGTTCAGGTACCTACTGCGTAGATGCCGTGAGGCACTCAGGTACTTAATGTTTCTAAAGCCAGTAGATGTGTACGATTAGGTGTCCAGATACCTACTGCTTACATGCGTAGCCTGAAGAGTTCAGGTACTTAAAGCTTAAATGTGTACCGTGAGGTGCTCAGGTACATACTGTTTCTAAAGCCAGTAGATGTGTACGATTAGGTGTCCAGGTACCTACTGCTTAGAAGCGTACCTTGAGGTGTTCAGGTACTTAATGTTGCTGAAGCCAGTAGAGGTGTACCATTAGGTGTCCAGGTACCTACTGCTTAGATGCTTACCCTGAGGTGTTCAGGTACATACTACTCTAAGGCCGGCTCAGCAGTCCCCACATTGGGTTTGATGACGTAACCAGAGGTACTGCCGGCCGGCAGGTTAACTATTTAACCGCTAGTTTGGCAGGGGGCCGCAACACTGACACTAAGACACCAGCTGGTCTTACCTGATACTAAGACACCAGCTGGTGTTACATGGCACTGAGACACCAGCTGATCTTACCTGACACGAAGACACCAGCTGGCCTTAACTGACACTAGGACACCAGCTGGTCTTACCTGGCACTAAGACACCAGCTGGCCTTACCTGACACTAATACACGAGCTGGTCTTACCAGACACTAAGGCACTAGCTGGTCTTACCTTACTCTAAGACACCAGCTGGTCTTACCTGACACTATGACACTAGTTGGTTTTACCAGACACTAAGACACCAGCTTGTCTTTCCTTGCACTAAGACACAAGCTGGTCTTGAATGACACTAAGACAACGGCTGGTCTTACCTAACACTAAGACACCAGCTGGTCTTCATTTACACTAAGACACGAGCTGGTCTTACCTGACACTAAGGACACCAGCTGGTGTTACCTGACACTAAAACACCAGCTGCTCTTACTTGACACTAAGACACCAGCTGGCCTTTCCTGACACTAACACACCAGCTGGTTTTACCTGACACTAACACACCAGCTGGTCGTACCTGACACTAAGACACCAGCTGGTCTTATCTGACACTAAGGGCACCAGCTGGTCTTACCTGACACTAAGACACCAGCTGCTCTTACTTGACACTAAGACACCAGCTGGCCTTTCCTGACACTAACACATCATCTGATTTTACCTGACACTAACACACCAGCTGGTAGTACAAGACACTTAAGACACCAGCTTGACTTTCCCGATACTAAGACTCCAGCTGGTCTTACCTGACACTAAGACACAAGATGGTTTTACAAGACACTAAGACACCAGCTGGTCTTACCTTACACTAAGATATCAGCTGCTCTTATCATACACTGAGACACCAGCTGGTCTTAACTGACACTAAGACACCAGCTGGTCATACCTGACACTAAAACACCAGCTGGTCTTACCTGACACTAAGACACAACCAGGATTTACCTGACACTTAGACACCAGCTGGTCTTACCTGACACTAAGACACAAAGCTGGTCTTGCATGACACTAAGACACCAGCTTGTCTTAACTGACACTAAGACACCAGCTGGTCTTTCCTTACACTAAAACCCTAGCTGGTCTTACCTAACACTAAGAAACCAGCTGGTCTTACCTGACAAAAAGACGCCAGCTGGTCTTGCCTGACACTAAGACACCAGCTGGTCTTACCTGACAAAAAGACGCCAGCTGGTCTTGCCTGACACTAAGACACCAGCTGGTCTTACCTGACACAAAGACACCAGCTGGTCTTACCTGACACAAAGACACCAGCTGGTCTTAAATTACACTAAGACACCAGCTGGTCTTACCTGACACTAAGACACCAGCTGGTCTTACCTGACACAAAGACACCAGCTGGTCTTAAGTGACACTAAGACACCAGCTGGTCTTACCTGACACTAAGACTACAGCTGATCTTACCTTACACTAAGACACAAGCTGGTCTTACCTGACACAAAGACACCAGCTGGTCTTAACTGACACTAAGACACCAGCTGGTCTTACCTGACACAAAGACACCAGCTGGTCTTACCTGACACAAAGACACCAGCTGGTCATAAATTACACTAAGACACCAGCTGGTCTTAAATTAAACTAAGACATGAGCTGGTCTTACCTGACACTAAGACACTAGGTGGTCTTACCTGACACTAAGACTCCAGCTGGTCTTTCCAGACACTAATCCACCAGCTGGTATTACCTTACACTAAGACACCAGCTGGTCTTACCTTAAACTAAGACACGAGCTGGTCTTACCTGACACTAAGACACCAGCTGGTCTTACCTGACACTAAGACACCTGCTGGTTTTACCTACCACTTAGACACCAGCTGGTCTTACCTGACACTAAGACACCAGTCTGGTCTTACCTTACACTAAGACACCAGCTGGTCTTACCTGACACTAAGACATAAGCTGGTCTTACCTGAAACTCATACACCAGCTGGTCTTTCCTGACGCTAAGACACCATCTGGTCTTACCAGACACTAACACACCGGCTGGTCTTACCTTACACTAAGACACCAGCTGGTCTTACCTGACAATAATATGCCAGCTGGTCTTGCCTGACACTAAGACACCAGTTTGTCTTAACTGACACTAAGACACCAGCTGGTCTTACCAGACACTAAGACTCCAGCTGGTCTTACCTGACACTAAGACACCAGCTGGTCTTACCTGACAGTAAGACACAAGCTGGTCTTACCTGACACTAAGACACCAGCTGGTCTTACATGACACTAAGACACTAGTTGGTCTCATCTGACACTAAGACACTAGCTTGTCTTACCTGACACTAAGAGACCAGTATTTCTTTCCTGACACTAAGATACCAGCTGGTCTTATCTGACACAAAGACACCAGCTGCTCTTACCAGACACTAAGACATCAACTGGTCTTACCTTACACTAAGACACCAGCTGGTCTTACATGCCACTATGACAACAGCTGGTCTTTCCTGACAATAGGACACCAGCTGGTCGTACCTGACACTAAGACACCAGCTGTCGTTACCTGACACTAAGACACCAGCTGTTCTTACCTGACACTAAGACACCAGCTGCTCTTACTTTACACTAAGACACCAGCTGGTCTTACCTGAGACTAAGACACAAGCTGGTCTTCCCTGACACTAAGACACCAGCTGGTCTTACCTGAGACTAAGACACCAGCTGGTCTTCCCTGACACTAAGACACCAGCTGGTCTTACCTGACACTAAGACAAGAGCTGGTCTTTCCTGACACTAAGACATCAGCTGGTCTTACCTGATACTAAGACACCAGCTGGTCTTACTTGACACTAAGACACCAGCTGGTCTTACCTTACACTAAGACTCCAGCTGGACTTACTTGACACTAAGACACCAGCTGGTCTTACTTTACACTAAGACACCAGCTGGTCTTACCTGACACTAAGACACAAGCTGGTCTTACCTTACACTAAGACACCAGCTTGTCTTACCTTACACTAAGACTCCAGCTGGTCTTACCTTACACTAAGACACCAGCTGCTCTTACCTTACACTAAGACACCAGCTGGGCTTATCTGACACTAAGACAACAGCTGGTCTTACCTGACACTAAGACAATAGCTGGTCTTACCTGACACTAAGACACCAGCTGGTCTTACCTTACACTAAGACACCAGCTGGTCTTACTTTACACTAAGACACCAGCTGGTCTTACCTTACACTAAGACACCAGCTGGTCTTACCTTACACTAAGACACCAGCTGCTCTTACCTTACACTAAGACACCACCTGGTCTTACCAGACACTAAGAAATCAGCTGGTCTTACCTGACACTAAGACACCAGCTGGTCTTACCTGACACTAAGACAACAGCTGGTCTTACCTGACACTAAGACACCAGCTGGTCTTACGTGACACTAAGACACCAGCTGGTCTTACCTGACACTAAGACATCAGCTGGTCTTACCTGACACTAAGACACCAGCTGGTCGTACCTGACACTAAGACACCAGCTGTCGTTACCTGACACTAAGACACCAGCTGGTCTTTCCTGACACTAAGACACCAGCTGGTCTTACCTGATACTAAGACACCAGCTGGTCTTACCTTACACTGAGACACCAGCTGTCTTTACCTGACACTAAGACGCAAGTTGGTCTTACCTGACAATAAGACACGACATTATTGTTCGTATCGCTCTTGGGCCGTGCGGACAGGCTGCGCAGTAGCTCCTGACTCTGTTGATTGCTGCGCAGTTTTCCTCAGTGCACTCACAATGGCGGAAGGTGCACGTAGGCGAGTCAACACCGTCTGCCTTCAATTGGTGATTTAGAGTTCTCACCCAGCTGTTGGTGAGGGCGGACGCAGAGCGTGCGGCTGGTGCCCTCTGGTGTCTGTATTGAGAAGTTTTGTTTTCTCAAGATGGCGGAACGCAGGAAAAGAGTCAACACTGTCTGTGTGGAATTATTGAAAGGTGCAATATACCAGGACACCGCTGACGTCATTCTGCCTCTTGTGATAAGAGATACGTATGGAATCCCACGTGAGGATTTATATGGGATTTCTCTGAACGGCAACGCAAGAATTTTTGTGAAATTTGTGTCGTCTGCTGCGTATGTGAGTGTTGTGGATGCCTTTCAAGAAAAACGGATTGTTATCAACGCTAGTCTGGAGGTGCGCCTGCGTGATGTATCGACAAGTTATACGTGGGTTCGTCTACGTAATATCCCCTTCGAGGCAGACGAGGTGGACATCCGTCGGACTTTTGGGCGCTATGGCACCGCACAAGCTGTCCAAATTGGGCGTTGGTCCCAGGGTTTTTATGCTGGTATGCTCGCAGGTTCCTTTTCTATGAAAATAACATTGAGACATCCAATTCCCTCGTTTGTCATGTTGGAAGATTTTCAGACGCAGGTCTACGTAACCTACCCGGGCCAGGTTCGGACGTGCCGCCTGTGTGGTGCAACGGGTCATATGGCGGCGTCTTGTGAGCACCGACGAGGGAAACAACGGTCGGACCTGACAGACACTGCATCCAAAGATACGATGGAGGAGGGTGAGCTGGGCCATCAGAAGCCCACAATGGTGGACAACGTGCTGCAGATGTTACCAGCGGATGTAAAGTGGAGTGAAGCAGTGGATGCTGCAGAGGGGATCGTCTCGACGCTACCACCAGCGTCGGAGATCGAGGCGATTGGGTGCGTGGACAGTGCGTCACCTCAGGTGGAAGAGGAGGCACAAACGCCCTTGATATTGCCCAGTTTTGAAGACTTACAGAGGATCCTCGATAGCCCGGCGACAGAGGGTTTACCGCCTACATTAGCGGTGTCGCCTGTGGTCGACCATGGTCTAGCGGGACGTGTGGGCGGTGAAGATAGGCGTACGACTTTTACGTCTGTGGTGGTGACGGATGTCGAGGTACATAGAACAGACAGCGATGGGCCTATGGACTATGAGGGAGTGTCACGGAAGAGGCCCAGTACACACGTGGAGGACGATGTCTTAACACCGGGTCAAAGGTCTGGTAAAATGGTGTGGGCTGACGTAGCCAAGGGAGTTAAGGGACCCCCCTTAGAGAAGTTAAGTGGGAGTGTGGGGAAAACGGGCAGGTGCAGCAGTGGCAAGTCCAAGTCAGGTATAAAGGTGATGGGAAAACGAAATGAGAAAACCTAACCAGAGAGTTCAAGTGTATAACAATGAATGTCAATGGCCTCAGAGCAGAGGTCAAGAGACGTTGGGTAGAGGTATCGCTCAGACGTATGAATGTTGACGTTTTTTTTATACAGGAACACAATTTTCGGTGTGGTAGTGAATTACATGTGCAAGGGTATAAGTGCTATGCGGGAAATTCGGATAATCTCAAAGGTGGGGTTGTGATAGGCATAAGGGAGACCAGCCCTTTTAAGCTTGTAGCATGGGAGTGGGGCGGAGGGGGCCGGGTTGTGCGTGTGGTGGGTTTGTGGGGGAACATTCAGGTGGGTTTCGTGGGAGTATATATGCCAGCGACAACAAATCGACGAGTAAAAGAGGATTTTGTACGCGATGTTTTGGTTTATTTTCTCAGAAGTCTACCCTTAGTTTCTGTCGTGGCAGGTGATTGGAATTGTGTGATCCGGGAAAAAGACGTCGAACCGCGTGGTGGGGGGTGTAATTTAAGGGTTTTACGTGAGGTATTGCAAGCGATTGGTGTAGTGGATGTTGTGGGTAGCGACGGGTGGAATGTGGAACATACGTTTTGTAGAAGGGGTTACGCTGCGCGGTTGGACAGGGTTTATATCACCAACTTAATCCGTGGTGGCAGGGTCGATTGTGTTGATCTGGGTTTCTCAGATCACCGTGGTGTTCTGGTAACACTGGAGTGGGAGGGCGCTATCCGTGTATTTACTAGTTATTGGAAATTAAATGTCAGCTTGTTGCAAGGAGTCGATGCTGTGGAAGCTTTCAGGTTATGGTGGGTTGACTTCTGGAATAACGGGAATGGGATAGAGGATGTTGTAGAGAGGTGGCATTCAAAGGCGAAACATGCAATACAGGGTTTTTATAGACGGTTAGGGAAGGAGGAGGCGTGTTATAGATATGGGAAGCAAAAATATTTAGAGGGACTGCTGAGGGATTGTTATGGTACAGGCGGGAGGTATGACCTAGCAGAAATAGAGTGTCTACATAGTCAATTACGGGAAATTCAGAATGATAAATTTCAGGCTTTGAGGGTGCGAGCTGGGATTGAGGAGGTGCTTTGGGGGGATAAACCCTCAGTTGGGGTTCTGCGTAGTTTCAGAATGCGACGGATGGCGACGACAGTTTTGTCAGTAGTGGTCGGTGATGACTTGGGTGGTTATCATAAAGGACAAAGGCTAGTTACTACTGAGAGCATTGGGACCTATGCAGACCAATGGTTTGAGAGAAAATGGAAGGGTAGAGAGGGGAATCGAGAGGCGAGGGAAGCTTTACTGCGTGGCATAGTGGCAAATTTGAGAGACGTGGATCGAGAGGACATGGAGGGTTGTATATCGGAGGAGGAGGTTTCCAAGGCTGTTCAGGGACAGGCACTGAGGAAATCACCTGGTTGGGATGGGATACCAGGTGATTTTTATGTCGTTCATTGGGAACTGTTAAAACACATGTTGGTTCGACTTTACAATTCAATGAAAACTAGAGGTAGCATGGGCGGTGAAGCGGGGTTGGGTGTTGTAGTATTGGTACCAAAGGCCGAGGTCTGTGAATCTTTGGAGGCATATAGGCCCATCATATTGATGGGGGCGGATTATAAGATTTTTGCGCGTATTTTGGCAAACCGGATGAAACGAGTTTTGGACAAGGTAATATGGGAAGGGCAATACGGGATTCCTGGCCGATCTATGAGAGATGGTCATCGACGCCTCAAAAGTTTCGTGAAAGATTGTAGTGGAGGCGGAGTCGTAGGATTGGATTGGGAAAAGGCTTTTGACAATGTGGATAGGGAAACATTATTAGCTATATTATTGAAGCAGGGTTTCGGGGAAGAAATAGTAGCGTGGGTACGTATGTTATATACGGAGGCACAGGTACGAGTCCAGGTTAATGGGAGGGTGGGGTCCGCGATAGGCATGGGGTGGGGGCTGCGGCAGGGGTGTCCCCTCTCGCAGCTTTTGTTTGCCTGTTTGCAGGACCCCTTTTATAGATTGGTAATGGGTGGGGTGGGGGGGGAGGATTGTGCACAGGAAGAAGCAGTAGAAATTTTAGGTTATGTGGACGACACCACCATCTTGGTGCATAGTAGGAATGGTTTAGCGTTCATAAATAAGGTTATAAGGTTTTTTAGCGATGCGTCTTCCATGCGCATTAATAGAGAAAAATCCAAACTTTTGGAGGTGGGGTCCTGGGTGGGCGGGACGTTAGGTACGGAGTATGGGTGGAGAACCGTTGAGCGGATAAAGATCTGTGGTGTGCATTTTTGCAATGACGAACAGGCAGCGCGTGCATTTAATTCATCCATTGTAGTTACAGCTGCAATTCGTAGGATGGCGGGATGGAGACCAGGTGATGTAACATTACACCAAAGAGTAATAGTTGTCAACGTACTGGTGTATAGTAAATTATGGTTTGTTTCAGCGGTCTATCCATTGATGACGGACGATGCGTTGCGGTTACAGAGGAAGGCTTTGGATTTCATATGGGGTTACCGTAGGCATTGGTTAGGGAAAGACATAGTTATGACGCACGTAACTCGAGGAGGTTTGGGGCTAATACCACTACACAGTCGACTAATGGGCATATATGTACGACAGGAATACCTAACAAGGGGTGGGGTCAGGGGAGTGAGAGTTGATGCAGTGATGAGGGAGGTTCGACGATGGTGGGTGGGGAAGGACCTCACAAGGTGCGAAGCAATGTTACGGCACTTATTGATGGTGCAAAACCCTGTGAGAGTTAAGGCAGGTAAACTAGATAATATAGGTATAACATCGGCGGAAGTCATCGGTGCTGAGGTTTTCCCAGGATATAATTGGAAGACTATATGGCAGGGGTTCAAGAAATTGCGCTTACAACCACGGGTTAGGGAAACTGGTTACCGATTCCTCCTCGGGATTTTGGCGTCCAAGGCACAATTGTACATTATGGGAATGACCCAGGATCAGACCTGTGCGTGGTGTGGGTGGCCGGAAACGGCGTTTCATGTCGTATACTTTTGTGACAGTTTACATAAGGTTAGGGATTGGTTCAAGGGTGTTCTCCGAAGAGTGGGAGGGGGGGGTTTGTCGATGCTTAGAGTTTTGAGTCTTGAAATGGGAGATTGCTCGGATGCTGTACGACGTTCTGTGTCATATTTGGTACTTGACTATTTATATGTGTCATGGGGTATGCGGGGGCTTAGGGGTGCGATGCGTGTCAAGGCGCTGATGTGTCATGTTTATAGGACGAAATGTAGGAATAGAGAGGTATATGGGCAATGCTGGGAGGGAGCTTTTTCTTTGGGGTATAGGAATCTAACGATGGAAACGTTACGGGAGTAATGAGGTGGGGGTAGGTATAATCGCTTGGTAGGGCCTAGGGGTTGGTCTCCCGGGGGGGGAGAGAAGAGTTAGTTTTTTTTTTTTTTTTTTTTTTTTTTTTTTTTTTTTTTTTTTTTTTTTTTTTTTTTTTTTTTCTGGGCGTCTGGACTGTATGTTTTATTTGGTGTGTATGGTGAATCTGGGTGTAATGTAGGGTGAAGGAAGGGAACCTTGTGTGGTCTGGGGTATAGTGTCTTTCTGGCGTGAATGAGTATCATAGTCTGAGAAAGGGGGGGGGGAGTGGTACTCAGAACCAAGGTATGGTTTTCTTATGCTGAGTTATGTTGAACCACTAAGTCACCAACAGAGGCTACGCCGTGTTTAATGTTTATGTTATACAAAATTTTCTAATTTGCCAGGTTGGTGTTAGTTGCATATAGTGTGAATTGTTTGGAGTTTTGTAATGCAATTGTTTTTGCGATGTATTCTGTGTGCACCTGTTAGTACTGGTTTTACTAAGTACATAAGAGTCACAGCAATGTATGTCATGCGACCTGCGAGTCGTAAAGTGTGTGCTGGAAGATTTGTGTTTTAATTAATGGTAGAAGTTTTAAGTGGGTAATAGTCTTAACATGTTTGTTTCAAAAAACACTTCTTTCCTATGTTGTGCTATAATTTATATGATGCGGTCTTCTTGAGTGGTCCATTATTGTGCCAAGTACTGTATATTACATGCCTCTCGATATCTTACTGATGATATTGACTATTTCACTTTTGTTACAAGGTATGGATCGGTTGTAAGCACATTTGGTAGTAGGGAATAAATTGGTGGGGTGAAGTGGGTTTCTGCGGGGGGGGGGGGGTTGATGGATGACTGCTTTAGGATAACCATAGTAAAAGTTTCTGTGTATTACGTCAGTTCATTCTATTGTTTATGCCATGCATTATTGTAAGCAGTACGATTATTTCCAGTGTTTTATGCAGACACAGATTTTTACATATCGTGGATATTTTTTTTGTGTGTAACCACGGTATAGCTTTGTTTTGCAGGGTAGTTCCATTATGTTTTGTTGATATTATACGTCTTGGTCTGTATCCTAGGAATTGGGAAGGGGTTTTGCTTTTACACAGAACACTGATGTGTGTATGTAATATTGTTCATTGGATAGCAGTCCTGTAACGCTTTCTCATTTTGATTTATATTTGTTGTATGGATTTTATTAATAAAATATAAAAAAAAAAAAAATTGGTGATTTATTCGTCTCTCGACCTGCGGGGAGAGAGGACGCACGCCTAGTAGCTACACCTGCCCTCTGGTGGTGACCTTTAGCAACTAGAAGACAAAATGGCGTACCGAGTGGGACAGAGGATTAACACTGTTTGTATACAGCTGATACGTGGCACACTTACTGGAACTACGATGCATACATTGCTGCCTGCTATCATCAGGGACGCCTATGGTGTCCCCAACGAAGAAGTTTATGGTGTTGCCTTAAATGGGATGAACAGAGTTTTCCTGAAACTGAATCATACCGGCGTCTACGACAGACTTGTTGACGAGTACCAGGAGAGGAAGGTGACAGTGAACTCGGCAGTGGAGGTTGTTCTGCATGACGTATCCAGGTACTACACATGGGTGAAGGTGAGAAATGTCCCATTCGAGGCGACGGCGTATAGTATACAGGAGGTATTCCATAACTACGGAAAAGTCCATTCGGCAACGATGGGAGTATGGACAGAGGGGCCATATAAGGGAAGACCTGAGGGTTCTTGTACCCTCAAAATGACGTTGGCTAGGCCTATACCGTCCTATGTCATGCTGGTGGAGTCCAGGACGCAAGTCTTTGTACACTATGCCGGCCAGAGAAAGACCTGTCGACTCTGTAGCTCATATGAACATATGGCAGCACAGTGTCCTAGAAAGCAGCCTACCAGGGCTCCTGGTACGTTGGCAGTGGAGCAGAGACCATGTGAGTTGATGCCTGAGTTGCGAGAGGAGGAAGCAGTGACGAGTGGTAGATGGAGCGAAGAAGTAGAACGGGAAGTATCGACGGTCGGTACCTGTGTTACCCTCCCGGAGGTGACAGGGGAGGGGCCCCCATCGCCTGAGGGACGGGTGGACGTGGAAGAGTCTACCCAGGAGAAGCTGCTGGAAGCGGTTCTGCAGGAGTTTTTCGAAGAGAAGGTGGCCGGGGAGGATGGTCCTGAGAAGTCAAGTGAGATGCAGCTGATGGTTGAGCAGCAGGGACAGGTGAAGGGTCCGAGGAATGACAGAGAGGACATGGAAGTGGTGGTGGAAGTCCATCAGGAGGACGTGCAGGACGTAGATTTGTGTGTGAGTGAGAGCTCACGAAAAAGAACTGCGGGTGCTTTTGACCTAGATGAGGTTTTAACACCTGGGCAGAGACCCGGGAAGAAGTCATGGGTAGTGGTAGGGGAAAAGGCAAGCAGGGGAGGGGGTGTACCGGGGAAGATCAGTGGGGGGGCAAGGAGGGGCTGGTGGACAGGTTAGAAAAAAGGATAAAAATGGTACAGGTACTGAGAAAGGTGAAGTGAGTAAGATACAGCGGCATAGGGGTAAACCCCCTCTTCTGGCAAATTCAAGTGTGTCACAATAAATGTTAATGGGCTTAAATCTGAGGTAAAAAGGGTTTGGTTAGAGTGGTTTTTACGAAGGTTTGATGTGGATGTATGTTTTTTGCAGGAGCATAACCATAGGTTAGGGAGTGAATTGAGTTTGAGGGGTTATAAAATGTTTGTCAGTAATGCTTTGCAATTAAAAGGAGGGGTAGCAGTAGCTGTAAAGGAGACCAGCCCATTGCGTGTCATGGGTTGGGAGGAGGGGGGAGGGGGGAGGGTTGTAAGGGTAGATGGGCACTGGGGGGTGGGGAGAGTATGTTTCATTGGTGTATATATGCCGGCATGTAACAATGTTAGAGTCAAAGTTGATTTTGTACGTGATGTTTTGATGTATTATTTGCGAGGTTTACCTTCTATAACTGTACTTGGAGGTGACTGGAACTGTGTGATTAGGTATGGTGATGTGACGCCGAGGGGGGCAGGATGTGTTTTAGGTGCGCTAAGGGATGTGTTAAGGGATGTGGGAGTTGTAGATGTGGTGGGTAGGGGGGAGTATGGGGTGGAGCACACGTTCATTCGTGGGAATTATGGGGCGAGGTTAGATAGGATATATGTGATGCAGGGGATTGGTGTGGAGAGAGTGAGGGCTTTTGATGTCGGTTTTTCGGATCACAGGGCGGTGATAGCTGATCTGCGGGTGGATGGTATAGTACGCATATATGCTGGGTATTGGAAATTGAATGTGAGGCTTCTGCAGGAGAGGGATGAAGGCTCATTCTTTGAGGAATGGTGGAGACATTGCTGGGAGGGTAGGGATGGTGGGATGGATTTGCTTGACTGGTGGGAGATGCGGGCAAAGACAGCAATTGCAGAGTTTTTTAGGATACGTGGAAAGGAACAGGCAAGGTGGAGATATGGTTTGCAAAACTACCTGGAGGGACAGCTAAATGCTGTTTACGACGGGGGGGGGGGGGAAGGGAAGATGTGCGAGGTGAGGTGGATGGTTTAAGGAGTAGGATTGAAGGATTGCATAATGAAAGGTTTAATGCGATTAGAGTTAGGGCAGGATTAGAGGAGGTGTTAAAGGGTGATCGACCATCTTTTTTTTTTTTTTTTTTTTTTATTTTTATTTAAAACAACACAATACATTAAATAGATAAAAGAACACAGTATCAGTTCTTACTCAAAATTATAAATCTCATTGTCTAAATGAGCACAGACGATTAACGTTGTGTTGCCACAACTGTCCCTCATCCCATATACATTACAACCAATATAACTATGTTAAGTAAGATTACACAAGATCATTATTCATCATATTATTATAACCAAGGAAAACCCAAACCTACAATCTGCATTATTTTTTCCACTTTGTTATTTATATATTATTAATCCACATAATCTTCAAACTCCTTTACAATACTCATTATTGCCAGTGCCGACACAGCTGACACTTCTACCCCCCCCCCCCTCATATGTACAGTGCCCATTCTAAATAACATACTATTAATTTCCCTAATGAATGGTCCCCATTGAAAAACATACATTTCTACTAAAATGGTCATTGAAAAGCAGACTTCTACTAAAATAACAGGGTCATTATAAGACATGTAGGAACGAGTCCTGCAATCATATATGTATACATATACGCATGCATATACACATACGTGTATGTGCACTTATTCATAAGAACAAACTAAATCATACATAGAAATAAATCGCTAAATGACTTGTCTGCAAATAAACTAAATATTACAATCTATGATAGAACTATACCAAAGACATTGGTTCCCCCAAACACACCTACACATACACAAAGTTAATGTTACTGATTAACACTCAATATATAATAGGACCTTCCATACAAAATAAGGGTATATATAAACCCCATCAAATACTTATATATTTTCGTACATAGTGCATAATGTACATATTCAATACAATAATAAAAAAAAGAGGTGTATGACAAGGCTAAATCTATCTTCAGATTAAAAATATATAAGACATAACCTCACATTATACATATAAATATAAACCTCCTATATAAAATGATTCTTATAACAATAAGGGAAAAAACCGAAAATCACATACAACTTTTGACTCTGTGATTTTACAAAAATTCATAAGGTCTACATACTCCTACAATAAACTTTACCCACATCAACCACCGTGCAAACTAATCAACCATACCTCACCAGGCTTCCAATCACACCACGAGCGCGCACCACTGAAGAGACCAACCCCTTCACCCCATACTCAAACGCCTCTCACCCCATACTCAAACGGAGTAAACGTTCAACAGTAAGTCCACGATATCCCTCTGGAAAACTAATTACCCACCTTCCCCCATATAATTGTTTGTTCCTACATGCTGTCCTATAAAAACTCGCCGCCAACGCTTTTATCCTAATGTTCCCCTCCACCTCCCTCATCCCCCAAGAAACATACAAGTAATCAACTATTACATATCTGATAGCCCTTCCCACCTCTTTGGGTACCCCTTCCATATCTAACATTAAAGCCCTAAGGGGTGATATCTTTCCCCCCCCCCAATAAAAAGAAAACCCTCTTCAACCACAATCTTACCACCTCCAATGCAGAACAAAAATATACTACATGAAAAGCCGTTTCAACTTCCCCACAAAAAGCGCATGACGCCTCTTTCACAAAACCCATTCGTCTTAGCACCTCTTTTGATGCTAACGTCCCCATAAGAAATCTATATACTAATTCCCTCGCTCTTGCCGGTATTCTTAATTTACTAAATTCCACCCATATCACTCTCCAATCATATGTGGGATACACTGCCATCCCTTGCATTAATTCCTGACGACGACCCACACCCACTAACCGTTTTACCTTGAGTTTTTTAACATTGCATACCTTTAACATAAACCGCAACATGTCTTCACACTCCACTAAGTCCCTGCCACCCCACCATTTGCGGATATCCCCCATCACCTCCCCCACCCGAAGACCCCTTTCCCCCGCTGCCCGAATATACCTCTGCTTCACATATAGCGCCTTCACCCTAGACCCTAATGCAATCAATCCCAGTCCTCCCTGCCTTACCGCAGTCATTACTACATCTTTGCCCAACCACGCCCTCCCATAGCCCCACACATACCTTAAGACCCTTCTTTGCATTTCCATAATATCCTGACTTCTTAATGGGTAAATTTCCGCCACTCCCCACACCTTACTATAAATCAGCGTATTTACCACCACAACCCTTTGATGCAAGGTTACATCCCCGGCCCTTAGACCCCTCAGCCTACTCAAAGCTCTGTCCATTACCATTTCTGAATTAACCCTCCTGCTCTCCTGTGCATCTGCCAAAAACAAAATCCCACAAATCTTTAGCCTATCTACAGTTATCCAACCAAACTCCTCCCCCAAGGTCCCTCCTACCCAAGCGCCTACCTCCAACAACCGTGATTTCTGCTTATTAACTCTCATCCCAGTAGCATTCCCAAAAATCTCAATTACCCTTCCCACTTTTCTTAAATCTTCAATCTCATTAAGTAAAACAGTTGTATCATCTACATAACCAACAATATTCCCACAATATCCTCCACTCTCCCCCAACCTTCCCATCCCACCATCAACCAGAACATAGAAAGGATTCTGCATACATGCAAAGAGTATTTGGGAGAGTGGACACCCCTGCCTTAAACCCCTTCCCATGCTTACTGAACTACCCAACCTCCCATTTACCTGTACTCTCATTGATGCATTCTCATACAAAGTCCTCACCCATCCAACCACCCTCCCTCCAAAACCCATTCTCACCATACTCTCAATCAAAAATTCCCTATCCACATAATCATAAGCTTTCTCCCAATCCAGACCTAGAATACCTCCCTTATTACTACCCTCAAGGAAATCCCGAATACGACCATGACCTACCCGCATACTCCTCCCCGGGATACCAAACTGTCCCCCATGTATCACCGACCCCATGACCTTCTTCAGTCTATTACCCAAAATTTTCGCAAAAACCTTGTAATCAGCGCACATCAAAGATATTGCACGGTAAGCACTCAACTCTCTACCCCCCCCCCCTTCTTTGGCACCAAAACTATGACACCCGTACTTTGCGATATGCCCAACTTCCCACTAGTTAACATATGGTCCAATAGCCTAACAAAACACTGCCTAATACACCCCCAATGTGCTCTATAAAAATCATTTGGTATACCGTCTATCCCTGGTGTTTTCCCGGTACTCATCCCGAAAACTGCCTCTTCCACCTCAACCTCACTTATACCAACCTCCAACCCCACTCTATCCTGCTCACTTAAAACGCTATGGAACCCCCCTTCAAAAATACCCTCCCAGGAACCCCCCTCCCTCCAACTCCATTTCTCTCTAAACCAACTATCAGCATAGAGACTCATACTTTCCGTATTGGATAGGACTCGACCCACTGGATACCCTCCCACCCCAGGGCTTGTCTCCAATTGTAGAATGGTGGTTACACTCTGTCGGTCCCGAAATTTACGTAAAACATACCCAGACGGTTTATCACCCCACAAAACATCCTCTAACCCCGCCCTAACCCTAATTGCATCAAACCTATCATTGTGTAATTCAGCTATTCTACTCCGCAGTCTGTCCATATCATCCCTCCTACCACCTCCCCCAACATAACAATCTTGCAACTGTCCCTCCAGATAATTTTGCAACCCAAAACGCCACCTCGCCTCCTCTCGTCCCCTAGCCTTAAAAAAATTCGCTATTCCAGGTTTTGCCTGCATTTCCCACCAATCTAACAGATCTATCTCCCTGTTCCTAGCCTCCCAAAAAGGCAACCACCAATCACTGAAAAAAGGCCCCTCCCCCTCCTCCTTAAGAAGCCTTACATTTAATTTCCAGTACCCAGAATAAATACGCACCACTCCATCCCACATCAAATCTGCTATTACCGCTCTGTGATCAGAAAACCCCACATCGAAGGTTTGCACCCTCACAACATCTATACCCTGCTTAATATAAATTCTGTCTAATCGCGCTTCATATCCCCTACGGACGAACGTATGCTCCACTAGGTAACCCCCCCTCCCCACCACATCAACAACCCCAATATCTCGCAATACATCCCTCAGCACACTCAGCACACAACCCGCCCCTCTCGGTTCGACATCACCACTCCTAATCACACAATTCCAATCACCTCCTATTACTGTTATAGCAGGCAAACCTCTCAAGTGATACAGCAATACCTCTCTGACAAAATCTACTTTTACCCTGATATTACTAGTTGCTGGCATGTAAACTCCCACGAAACTAACTCGACTCTCACCCCAGACGCCATCCACCCTCACGATCCTCCCACCCCCCCCCCTCTTCCCAACCGATGACACGCAAGGGGCTGGTCTCCTTTACCGCAACTGCTACCCCACCTTTCAATTGCAAACCACTGGTTACATACATCCGATATCCTTTCACCCTCAACACACTACCAGCCCTGTGATTATGCTCTTGCAAAAAGCATATGTCAACATCAAACCGCCTTAAAAACCACTCCAACCAAACTTTCTTGACCTCAGTCTTAAGTCCATTAACATTAAGCGTGACACATCTGAAAATTACAGAAGGGGCGGCTTTCCCCTATGCCTCTGGGATTTACCCACTGCACTTTTCATATTACGTGTTCCTTTGCCACTCGAGTTTTCCTGTGCAGTCACCTCCCCCCTCCCTTTCCCAATTTGCAACTCAGGCACACCTCTACCACTATGTGTCCTCGGCTCCACAACCGCTGCCCATGACTTCTTCCCCGGCCTCTGCCCTGGGGTAATGACCTCATCTATCTCTGATGCCGCAGTTCGTTTCCTAGAACTCACACTTACACACATATCACCCTCAGACAAATCCTCCTGGTGTACCTCCACGGCCACCACATGCTCCCGCCCAATCTTACTCAAGTCTTCCTCAACAATTTGTTGTCCCTCCAAAGTTCCAGCTTCACATGAACTGAGGACACCTTTTGCACAGGGTTCCTCCTCATCCAAAAAATCCTTGATCACATCTGCCAATAACCCATCCTGGGTTGAAGCTTCCTGGACGAAAGTCTCCTCAGATGTCACCTTCAACTCCCCCGACGCCCCTGGGAGAGTGACACATGTCTCCGCCGCCGCCACCTCCCGGTCGACCTCTTCGCTCCAGAGGTCATTCCTCCGGCCTCCCGAGGCATCAGAGCCAGGCACCAAATTACACGACTGTTGAATCACAATTGGAGTGTCGAGAATTCGAGAAGCCCGCCTCCTAGGACACTGGGCTGCCATGTGCTCATAAGAGCTACATAGACGACATGTTTTCCTTTGCCCAGCATAGTACACATAAACCTGTGTTCTACAACCGATCATCGTAACATAGGATGGTATAGGCCTTGTTAAGGTCATTTTAAGGGTGTAAGAACCTTCCGGCATTCCTTCATATGGACCATCCCTCCACACCCCCATTGTTGCAGAATGCACTGTCCCATAACTTCGAAAAAACTCCTGCAGGCCATAAGCCGTAGCCTCGAAGGGTACATTCCGTACCTTCACCCATGTGAAGTACTTAGAGACGTCATGTAACACAACATCCATCGTTGAATTCACACTCATGCGTTGTTCCTGGTAATGCTCGACAATTCTTGTGTAGTAATCGACTCGTAGAAATTTCACAAAGATTCTTGTTAAACCATTAAGGGCGACGCCATACAATTCCTCGTTGGGAATACCATATGTATCCCTGATGATGTTAGGGAGAAGGACGTTCATCGTATCTCCACTTAACGTACCACGAACCAGCTCTATGCAGATAGTATTCACTCTCCGTACTGTATGTTCCGCCATGTTGATATCCCAATGAGCAGCGCACGTCCTCACTACTCAATGGTTGTTGCTTAACTAAGGTAGCTCGCCTGAAGACAGCAGAGGGGTGCCGAGACAACCACACTCCACCGTGGTCAGGCAGCGAATGATGATCGACCATCAGGTTATGTCCTGAGAAAATTTAGGGAAAGGCAGATGGTGACTACCATAGCGCATCTAGTGGTCGCTGATGGGGGGGGAGGATATGTGGTGGGTCAAGGTCTTACTGATACAGATGATATTAGTGGTTATGCTGATTATTGGTTTAGGGAGAAATGGAGGAGGAACAAGGAAGTTGTCAGTGAGGAGGTATTTGGGGTTATGCAGAATACTATTGTATTGGGACAAGAGGAACGGGAAATGCTGGAGGGTAGTATTAGTGAGGAGGAGGTGGGGGAGGCGGTTTACGGGATGAGTCAGGGTAAGACGCCGGGCATTGATGGAATACCGAATGATTTTTATAGAGTTTATTGGGAATGCATTAGGTATGGGTTAGTGGAAGTCTTGAATCATATGTGGAGCAGTGGGAGGATGGGGAAGACCCAGAAAACAGGGATCGTTGTGTTGGTGCCGAAGAAGAAGGATGGGAAAGTATTGAATGATTATAGAGCAATATCCTTAATGTGTGCAGATTATAAAATTTATGCTAAAATTCTGGGCAATAGACTGAAGAAGGTTCTAGGATCAGTGGTACATGGGGGACAGTTTGGCATTCCGGGAAGAAGTATGAGGGACGGGCATAGTCACATAAGGGATTTTATTGAGGACTGCACCGGAGGGGGAATACTTGGATTAGATTGGGCTAATGCGTATGATTGTGTGAATAGGGATTTCTTAAAAGTTTGTTTGGAACAGTTGGGTTTGGGGGAGAAGGTGGTGAGATGGGTGCAAACCTTGTATGAGGGAGCAGTTATTAGGGTACAGGTTAATGGTAAGTTGGGGGACCCAGTACTGATGGAGAGAGGTTTGAGGCAGGGCTGTCCACTCTCTCAGTTATTGTTTGCCTGCGTACAGAATCCATTTTATGGGCTGGTGGATGAGGTGATGAATGAACATGGGATTAGGGGGGGTGGGCGGGGGGGGATTGTGGGGTACGTAGATGATACTACTGTGTCTGGTAAGGCATGAGGAAGATCTAAGGAAAGTTGGTGGAATCATTCAGATTTTTGGGGACGCCACGGGTATGAGAGTTAATTTAATGAAGTCGAGACTATTAGAGGTGGGGGATTGGGTGGGAGGGGGCTTGGGGGAGGGGTTGGGATGGTCAGTAGTGGACAGAATTAAGGTTTGTGGAATATGGTACATGGCGGAAGTGCAGGAGAGTAGGAAGATAAATTCGGAATTAGTTACGAGCAGGGTTTTGGGTAGGCTAGGTGGCTTAAGGGCTAGGGACGTAACATTACAGCAGAGAGTTTTAGTGGTCAACTCTCTGGTTTACAGTAAGGTGTGGGGAGTGGCTGAGGTGTTCCCTTTAAGAGCAGAGGATATTGCAGAAATCCAGAGGAAGGTTCTAAGGTATGTGTGGGGGTTTGGGAGGGCATGGTTGAGCAAGGACGTGGTGATGACGGAGGGGAGACGTGGGGGTCTTGGCCTGATGTCATTGGGTCATAGAGTAATGGCTTTATATATTAAACAAAGATATATCCGGACTGGGGGGAACAGTGGAGTCAGGGTAGGTAGGGTAATGGAGGATGCACGAAGATGGTGGTGTGGAAGGGATTTGAGGTATTGTGAGGATATGTTGAGGGTTTTATTACATGTTAAACAGGTGTCCACGTTAAAGGTCAAACGAATGGTGGGTGCTGTGGTAGGCAAGGGTGTCTTACAGGGACTTGCTGTATATCCAACATATGACTGGATAAGCATATGGAGGAAGTTTGGCTTGCTTAGAATACCAGCGAGGGTACGAGAGTTAGTATATCGTTTTCTGATGGGAATATTGGCCTCTAGGGATGTGTTATATAAAATGGGTCTTGTGAGAGAGGACTCATGCTTGCATTGTGGGGACATCGAAACGGCTTTTCATGCGGTATATTTTTGTCCCTCTTTGAAGGGGGTGAGGTTATGGATGGTGAGAGTTATCAGACTTTTTGGGGGGGGGCAATGGCCATTCCTACAGGCCTTAATGTTGGATGTAACTGGGGTGCTGGGTGATGTGGGTAGAGCTTTAATGTATGTTATGACGGATTATTTACATGTATCTTGGGGGATGAGGGAGGTTAGGGGAGAGTTGAGGATAAAAGCGTTAGCAGCGAGATTTTATAGAACTATGTGTAGGAATAGGCAAGTCTATGGTGGGAGGTGGGTAGTTAGTTTTTCGGAGGGTTACCGGAATCTCACTGTGGGGGGCCTTCTCCTCATGAACCCAGGGGGCGGGCAAAGGGTTGGTCTCCTACCGGGGGAGGCATGAGGGTGGGTTGGTTTAGGCTTCTTTGTAGTGTGGATGGTGGGAGGGTTATGAATAGAGTGGAAGGGAGATGAATGAGGATTTGGAATCTATGGTTATGTTCACTGCATACAGGATAACCTTAAAAACCATGATGACTAAACCTTGGGATCTCGGGTTTAGAGCAGAATGATGTTAAGATAAGCACACAAGTTAACTTGATCGTTGTATAACTTATGTTTGTGAAGTGCTGTGACCCTGCACAGTTGCTTTGTGGGAAAAATTTTCTGCTATGTTTATATATGAAATCATGATCTTTGGCTTAGTCAATTTTATAATCATATATAATGACACCTTTTTCTATGTACCTAATCATGTTATGTAATGATATATGAATTATAATGAATAGTGAGGTATTAGGTTAGGAGTGGACAATTTTATTGTGAGATGCCCTTAATGGGGTTTCTGTGAGATTGTAAACTGGTTTTGTTCAATGGTGTTATTGGGGAAAAAATAAGGATGGAACATGTACGAACTTGTATGTCAATATTTTTAATTATGACTACTGTATGTGCATGAGGAATTTTTATTCCCATGATAACGCCCAGTATAATAACATTGATAATAGGGAAAAGGGGGGGGGGGTAGTATGTGCCGGCACGAAGTAAGTGCGGCGAGTCTTTAGGCAATGAGAATTATAATTATATGCTAATTATTTGTTTATATATTATCTTTTAGACTGTTTATATAAAAAAAAAAAAAAAAAAAAATCAGCAATGATGTACTAGTGTTTCAAATAGGGAGATAAGGTTTTTATGTCCTGTAACTAGACAGTTTTGATACCTTATGTTAGGATTTTGTTAGTTGTATGGGTTGATACTTGCGTATATAATGTTATGTCTTTTACTTGAGGGTGTTTCCTGCCCAGTGTTTATGTGGAGAGTTTCATTGTGATATGTACCAGTGTAATGTTTATTGTCGGCTTTGGTTTGCCTAATGTTTAAATTAATGTTCTTATACGAAAGCAAAAGACTTGGCAGACGATGCACCATCCCCCCAATGAAAAGCAGGGGTGTCACTAGCACGTTAAGAGACCATACAATAAGTGTCAGGGGCCCGAGACTGTTCAACTGCCTCCCAGCACACATAAGGGGGATTACCAACAGACCCCTGGCAGTCTTCAAGCTGGCACTGGACAAGCACCTAAAGTCAGTTCCGGATCAGCCGGGCTGTGGCTCGTATGTTGGTTTGCGTGCAGCCAGCAGCAACAGCCTGGTTGATCAGGCTCTGATCCACCAGGAGGCCTGGTCTCAGACCGGGCCGCGGGGGCGTTGACCCCCGGAACTCTCTCCAGGTAAACTCCAGGTATTGTGCACTTTGTGCAAGGGGTCTAATTGTACAGAGTTGTGGGGGATTTATGTGGACACAGACATAAAATTTTGAGTTTTTGGTTTTTGCTAATTTTTTTGTTCGGTGCTGGAGCTCTCTCGCTCTTTATTATGTTAAGAGTTTCCTGCTATTTGCGGGAAGTATTATGTGGTATGTCTTTGTAATTTTATTGTAGGGTTGGGTTAGCCTTTGTTTAATTATTGTAATGTATAATTTTATCCTTCGTATGCTGCATCATATCATCTGTGTACTTTGTGCAAGGAGGTTTTACTGTACTGTATAATAGGCATGATTTGTAGGTTTAGAATTTGTTGATGTTTTTTCTGAGCAGGTGTTATCCTGTTCGTTTCATTGTTCGGTGATGGTATATTCTTTAATACAATATGAATGTAACACTTGTGGTATGCTATGGGGTTGATGGTAGGTCATTGTATTTTCAAACGGTTAATAATTGTGTTCTTTTATTTATTTATATCTTGTACTGTGTCCTTTTAAATAAAAATATAAAAAAAAAAAAAAAAATTGGTGACAGGCTCGTTCAACAATCAGAATACACATCTACTGCTTACTGCGATACTTCGAGATACATATGGCATCAATAATGAAGATCTTTATGGTGTCTCTTTGAACGGAAATTCGAGGCTTTTTGTCAAATTCAGACAAAATAGTACTTACAAAAATATGGTTGCCACTTATCAGGATGTGATCAAAACTGTTAATCCTGGTGTCACTGTTCGCCTTCACGACGTCTCCCGTTTTTACACCTGGATCAAGGTACGAAACGTTCCTTTTGAGGCGGACGAGAGTGATTTGAGGAATGTTTTTGCACGCTATGGCACGGTTCATATGGCAACTATGGGACGGTGGCATGATGGTCCTCTAGTTGGTATGCTGGAGGGGTCTTTCTCCCTGAAAATGTCCCTCAAGCACCCTATTCCGTCGTATGTGGTTATGGAGGACTTTCGTACGCAAGTGTACGTTACGTACTCAGGACAAAGGCGTACGTGCAGGCTTTGTGGGATGTATGACCATATGGCGGCGCAATGCCCTACAAGACGTGATAAAACGACGGAAGTAAGGCGGTTTGATGTTTCAACGGAGCAGCGTTCTTATGCTGCTGCTACACAACAACATATATTGCCTCGTAAATCATGGATTGAGGAGATAGAGGGTGGGGTTGAAGACTCGCCGATATGTCTAACCCTCCCTGGTGCAGTGGAGGACGTGGGCGTGGTATCGGCGACGACAGAGGAAGATCTCGTTCATACTCAGGTTGACGTGGAGCAATCTATTCAAGAAGTTCTGAATGTTTTATTGGATGCTTCCACATCTGAGGGGCTTCACGGTGGTTTAGAGGATGTAAGTGTGAAGGAGAAGGACGGGGCATCCTCCGGGCATATTGCTGAACATCAGGTTGTGGTCGTGGAAGTTCATAGGAACAACAGTTCTGAAGATGAGATGGATACTGGCCGCAGTTCTCGTAAGAGAGTGGCGGTGATATCTGACTCTCAAGATGTTTTGACACCAGGACAACGGTCGGGGAACAAAGCATGGTGCGATGTGACTCGTAGAGACAAGGGCAAATCTACATGTGTCATTCGCTGCCTGACCACGGTGGAGTGAGGTTGTCTCGGCACCCCTCTGCTGTCTTCAGGCGAGCTACCTTAGTTCAGCAACAACCATTGAGTAGTGAGGACGTGCGCTGCTCATTGGGATATCAACATGGCGGAACATACAGTACGGAGAGTGAATACTATCTGCATAGAGCTGGTTCGTGGTACGTTAAGTGGAGATACGATGAACGTCCTTCTCCCTAACATCATCAGGGATACATATGGTATTCCCAACGAGGAATTGTATGGCGTCGCCCTTAATGGTTTAACAAGAATCTTTGTGAAATTTCTACGAGTCGATTACTACACAAGAATTGTCGAGCATTACCAGGAACAACGCATGAGTGTGAATTCAACGATGGATGTTGTGTTACATGACGTCTCTAAGTACTTCACATGGGTGAAGGTACGGAATGTACCCTTCGAGGCTACGGCTTATGGCCTGCAGGAGTATTTTCGAAGTTATGGGACAGTGCATTCTGCAACAATGGGGGTGTGGAGGGATGGTCCATATGAAGGAATGCCGGAAGGTTCTTACACCCTTAAAATGACCTTAACAAGGCCTATACCATCCTATGTTACGATGATCGGTTGTAGAACACAGGTTTATGTGTACTATGCTGGGCAAAGGAAAACATGTCGTCTATGTAGCTCTTATGAGCACATGGCAGCCCAGTGTCCTAGGAGGCGGGCTTCTCGAATTCTCGACACTCCAATTGTGATTCAACAGTCGTGTAATTTGGTGCCTGGCTCTGATGCCTCGGGAGGCCGGAGGAATGACCTCTGGAGCGAAGAGGTCGACCGGGAGGTGGTGGCGGCGGAGACATGTGTCACTCTCCCAGGGGCGTCGGGGGAGTTGAAGGTGACATCTGAGGAGACTTTCGTCCAGGAAGCTTCAACCCAGGATGGGTTATTGGCAGATGTGATCAAGGATTTTTTGGATGAGGAGGAACCCTGTGCAAAAGGTGTCCTCAGTTCATGAGAAGCTGGAACTTTGGAGGGACAACAAATTGTTGAGGAAGACTTGAGTAAGATTGGGCGGGAGCATGTGGTGGCCGTGGAGGTACACCAGGAGGAATTGTCTGAGGGTGATATGTGTGTAAGTGTGAGTTCTAGGAAACGAACTGCGGCATCAGAGATAGATGAGGTCATTACCCCAGGGCAGAGGCCGGGGAAGAAGTCATGGGCAGCGGTTGTGGAGCCGAGGACACATAGTGGTAGAGGTGTGCCTGAGTTGCAAATTGGGAAAGGGAGGGGGGAAGTGATTGCACAGGAAAACTCGAGTGGCAAAGGAACACGTAATATGAAAAGTGCAGTGGGTAAATCCCAGAGGCATAGGGGAAAGCCGCCCCTTCTGTAATTTTCAGATGTGTCACGCTTAATGTTAATGGACTTAAGACTGAGGTCAAGAAAGTTTGGTTGGAGTGGTTTTTAAGGCGGTTTGATGTTGACATATGCTTTTTGCAAGAGCATAATCACAGGGCTGGTAGTGTGTTGAGGGTGAAAGGATATCGGATGTATGTAACCAGTGGTTTGCAATTGAAAGGTGGGGTAGCAGTTGCGGTAAAGGAGACCAGCCCCTTGCGTGTCATCGGTTGGGAAGAGGGGGGGGTGGGAGGATCGTGAGGGTGGATGGCGTCTGGGGTGAGAGTCGAGTTAGTTTCGTGGGAGTTTACATGCCAGCAACTAGTAATATCAGGGTAAAAGTAGATTTTGTCAGAGAGGTATTGCTGTATCACTTGAGAGGTTTGCCTGCTATAACAGTAATAGGAGGTGATTGGAATTGTGTGATTAGGAGTGGTGATGTCGAACCAAGAGGGGCGGGTTGTGTGCTGAGTGTGCTGAGGGATGTATTGCGAGATATTGGGGTTGTTGATGTGGTGGGGAGGGGGGGTTACCTAGTGGAGCATACGTTCGTCCGTAGGGGATATGAAGCACGATTAGACAGAATTTATATTAAGCAGGGTATAGATGTTGTGAGGGTGCAAACCTTCGATGTGGGGTTTTCTGATCACAGAGCGGTAATAGCAGATTTGGTGTGGGATGGAGTGGTGCGTATTTATTCTGGGTACTGGAAATTAAATGTAAGGCTTCTTAAGGAGGAGGGGGAGGGGCCTTTTTTCAGTGATTGGTGGTTGCCTTTTTGGGAGGCTAGGAACAGGGAGATAGATCTGTTAGATTGGTGGGAAATGCAGGCAAAACCTGGAATAGCGAATTTTTTTAAGGCTAGGGGACGAGAGGAGGCGAGGTGGCGTTTTGGGTTGCAAAATTATCTGGAGGGACAGTTGCAAGATTGTTATGTTGGGGGAGGTGGTAGGAGGGATGATATGGACAGACTGCGGAGTAGAATAGCTGAATTACACAATGATAGGTTTGATGCAATTAGGGTTAGGGCGGGGTTAGAGGATGTTTTGTGGGGTGATAAACCGTCTGGGTATGTTTTACGTAAATTTCGGGACCGACAGAGTGTAACTACCATTCTACAATTGGAGACAAGCCCTGGGGTGGGAGGGTATCCAGTGGGTCGAGTCCTATCCAATACGGAAAGTATGAGTCTCTATGCTGATAGTTGGTTTAGAGAGAAATGGAGTTGGAGGGAGGGGGGTTCCTGGGAGGGTTTTTTTGAAGGGGGGTTCCATAGCGTTTTAAGTGAGCAGGATAGAGTGGGGTTGGAGGTTGGTATAAGTGAGGTTGAGGTGGAAGAGGCAGTTTTCGGGATGAGTACCGGGAAAACACCAGGGATAGACGGTATACCAAATGATTTTTATAGAGCACATTGGGGGTGTATTAGGCAGTGTTTTGTTAGGCTATTGGACCATATGTTAACTAGTGGGAAGTTGGGCATATCGCAAAGTACGGGTGTCATAGTTTTGGTGCCAAAGAAGGGGGGGGGGTAGAGAGTTGAGTGCTTACCGTGCAATATCTTTGATGTGCGCTGATTACAAGGTTTTTGCGAAAATTTTGGGTAATAGACTGAAGAAGGTCATGGGGTCGGTGATACATGGGGGACAGTTTGGTATCCCGGGGAGGAGTATGCGGGTAGGTCATGGTCGTATTCGGGATTTCCTTGAGGGTAGTAATAAGGGAGGTATTCTAGGTCTGGATTGGGAGAAAGCTTATGATTATGTGGATAGGGAATTTTTGATTGAGAGTATGGTGAGAATGGGTTTTGGAGGGAGGGTGGTTGGATGGGTGAGGACTTTGTATGAGAATGCATCAATGAGAGTACAGGTAAATGGGAGGTTGGGTAGTTCAGTAAGCATGGGAAGGGGTTTAAGGCAGGGGTGTCCACTCTCCCAAATACTCTTTGCATGTATGCAGAACCCTTTCTATGTTCTGGTTGATGGTGGGATGGGAAGGTTGGGGGAGAGTGGAGGATATTGTGGGAATATTGTTGGTTATGTAGATGATACAACTGTTTTACTTAATGAGATTGAAGATTTAAGAAAAGTGGGAAGGGTAATTGAGATTTTTGGGAATGCTACTGGGATGAGAGTTAATAAGCAGAAATCACGGTTGTTGGAGGTAGGCGCTTGGGTAGGAGGGACCTTGGGGGAGGAGTTTGGTTGGATAACTGTAGATAGGCTAAAGATTTGTGGGATTTTGTTTTTGGCAGATGCACAGGAGAGCAGGAGGGTTAATTCAGAAATGGTAATGGACAGAGCTTTGAGTAGGCTGAGGGGTCTAAGGGCCGGGGATGTAACCTTGCATCAAAGGGTTGTGGTGGTAAATACGCTGATTTATAGTAAGGTGTGGGGAGTGGCGGAAATTTACCCATTAAGAAGTCAGGATATTATGGAAATGCAAAGAAGGGACTTAAGGTATGTGTGGGGCTATGGGAGGGCGTGGTTGGGCAAAGATGTAGTAATGACTGCGGTAAGGCAGGGAGGACTGGGATTGATTGCATTAGGGTCTAGGGTGAAGGCGCTATATGTGAAGCAGAGGTATATTCGGGCAGCGGGGGAAAGGGGTCTTCGGGTGGGGGAGGTGATGGGGGATATCCGCAAATGGTGGGGTGGCAGGGACTTAGTGGAGTGTGAAGACATGTTGCGGTTTATGTTAAAGGTATGCAATGTTAAAAAACTCAAGGTAAAACGGTTAGTGGGTGTGGGCCGTCGTCAGGAATTAATGCAAGGGATGGCAGTGTATCCCACATATGATTGGAGAGTGATATGGGTGGAATTTAGTAAATTAAGAATACCGGCAAGAGCGAGGGAATTAGTATATAGATTTCTTATGGGGACGTTAGCATCGAAAGAGGTGCTAAGACGAATGGGTTTTGTGAAAGAGGCGTCATGCGCTTTTTGTGGGGAAGTTGAAACGGCTTTTCATGTAGTATATTTCTGTTCTGCATTGGAGGTGGTAAGATTGTGGTTGAAGAGGGTTTTCTTTTTATTGGGGGGGGGAAAGATATCACCCCTTAGGGCTTTAATGTTAGATATGGAAGGGGTACCCAAAGAGGTGGGAAGGGCTATCAGATATGTAATAGTTGATTACTTGTATGTTTCTTGGGGGATGAGGGAGGTGGAGGGGAACATTAGGATAAAAGCGCTGGCGGCGAGTTTTTATAGGACAGCATGTAGGAACAAACAATTATATGGGGGAAGGTGGGTAATTAGTTTTCCGGAGGGATATCGTGGACTTACTGTTGAACGTTTACTCCGTTTGAGTATGGGGTGAGAGGCAAGGGGTTGGTCTCTTCAGTGGTGTGCCCTCTTGGTGTGATTGGAAGCCTGGTGAGGTATGGTTGATTGGTTTGCACGGTGGTTGATGTGGGTAAAGTTTATTGTAGGAGTATGTAGACCTTATGAATTTTTGTAAAATCACAGAGTCAAAAGTTATGTGATTTTCGTTTTTTTCCCTTATTGTTATAATAATCATTTTATATAGGAGGTTTATATTTATATGTAAAATGTGAGGTTATGTCTTATATATTTTTAATCTGAAGATAGATTTAGCCTTGTCATACACCTCTTTTTTTATTATTGTATTGAATATGTACATTATGCACTATGTACGAAAATATATAAGTATTTGATGGGGTTTATATATCCCCTTATTTTGTATGGAAGGTCCTATTATATATTGTGTTAATCAGTAACATTAACTTTGTGTATGAGTAGGGTGTTTGGGGGAACCAATGTCTTTGGTATAGTTCTATCATAAATTGTAATATTTAGTTTATTTGCAGACAAGTCATTTAGCGATTTATTTCTATGTATGATTTAGTTGGTTCTTATGAATAAGTGCACATACACGTATGTGTATATGCATGCGTATATGTATACATATATGACTGCAGGACTCGTTCCTACATGTCTTATAATGACCCTGACTGTTTTTGTTTGGAAGTCTGCTGGGTTGGTTTATTTTAGTAGAAATTGTTTTCAATGGCCATTCATTAGGGAAATTAATGTATGTTATTTAGAATGGGGACTGTACATACGGGGGGGGGGGGTAGAAGTGTCAGCTGTGTCGGCACTGGCAATAATGAGTATTGTAAAGGAGGGTTTGAAGGTTATGTGGATTAATAATATATAAATAACAAAGTGGAAAAAATAATGCAGATTGTAGGTTTGGGTTTTCCTTGGTTATAATAATAATGATGAATATTGTTATGTTATCTTGTGTAATCTTACTTAACATAGTTACATTGGATGTAATGTATATGACAATGGGATTTATAATTTTGAGTAAGAACTGATAATGTGTTCTTTTATTTATTTAATGCATTGTGTTGTTTTAAATAAAAATATAAAAAAAAAATCTACATGTGTTCAGCATGTCAAGGAGAACGACACAGGGGGGGGTGGGGGAAGAAGTGGAGATACACACAAGGGAACCAAGAATGTCAAGGTATCCAAGGGTAAACCTCCAATGAAACGTTCAAGTGTATTACTTTAAATATAAATGGGTTACGGTCTGTTGAAAAACGTAAGTATTTGGAGGTTTTGTTAAAAAATGATGTACCCGATGTTGTATTCTTACAAGAACACAATTATAAATCTTTAGGTGAATTGCTGATTCCTGAATATATTTTGTACATGGGCTGTTCTAATAGACTGAAAGGTGGTGTAGCAGTGTTAGTTAAAGAGGCTAGCCCGTTTTCTTTGAAAAACATATGAGGTTGGGGAGGAGGGGAGGGTTGTTAGGGTTGATGGGGTGTGGGGTGGGTTCGGGTGGCCTTCCTGGGGGTGTACGGACCGGCGGAAGGTGACATGCGTGTAAAAAATGCGTTTTTTAGGGACGTGTTGGTGTACCATTTAAGATCACTGCCAGTCGTCACGATTATTGGGGGTGATTGGAATTGCATTGATCGTCGCAAGGATGTCGAACCGAGAGGGAGAGGTTTTTTTTCAGGATATTTAGGGGACCTTTTGCGGAGTGTTAATGTCACGGATGTGGGGGGGGGGGATGAGGTGGGTGGGGTCATGCATACGTTCATTAGAAGGGAGTATGCGGCAAGACTGGATCGCATATACGTTTCTAGAGGTGTCAGCATCAGGAGTGTACGTGTGCTAAATGTGAGCTTTTCTGATCACAGAGGTGTTATGGCGGATGTTGACTGGGTAGGATTACCGAGGCGTTACAGAGGTTTCTGGAAGTTGAATGTGGGTTTAATGCACAAAAGAGGTGTGAGGGAAGATTTTGTGAGTGCTTGGAGAGGATGGTGGGCTGAATGGCAGGAGGGAATTGATATAGTCGAATGGTGGGATACTGTCGGTAAGGTGAAGGTGAGGAATTTTTATCAGCAGCAAGGAAAAGACAAGAGAATGCAGTATGGGCTCTTGAACTATCTTGAAAATCAACTGCAAGCATGTTATACAAAGGGTGGGGGAGTGTATCCGGTGGTTGAAATTGAAAATTTAAAACGCTTAATTAGAGACTTTCACAATCGTATTTTTGATGCGGCGCGGATAGCAAGTGGAATTGATGAGGTTTTATGGGGTGACCGTCCTTCGGTGCTTGTCTTGCGAGAGCAGGGCAGACGTCGTAAGGCGACAGAATTAATGGGATTAGAGGTTCAGGAGTCATTGGGAAACTTTAGTAGGGGGCAGGTCCTTCGGTCAACGGAGGCTATGAATACCTTTGTAGACGCATGGTATGAATTACAATACAAAAATGCTGGGATTTCTAAGGGGGCGCTGGGAGAAATGGGTGAATATGTACGTTGTAATCTAGAGTACATGGACAGGTTGGCTTTGAATGGACCTATAAGTGAAGAAGAGATTAGGTTAGCTGTGGAGGGTATGAGTGTAGGGAAGTCGCCGGGGATTGACGGAATCCCTTGTGATTTTTACAAGGACAATTGGGATTGTATTCGCGATTTTTTGGTGATATTATTTAATGCCATGAAAAGTAGTGGCATTATGGGACAGCAACAAAGAACAGGGGTGATTGTTCTAGTCCCGAAAAAAAAATCTGGGAATTATATACATAATTATAGGGCAATTTCATTAATGTGTGGCGACTATAAAATTTTTGCGAAATTATTAGGAAATAGGATAAAACGGGTTTTGGAGAGAGTTCTGGACGAGGGACAATATGGTGTGCCAGGACGATCTATGTGTGTGGGACAAGGAATTATTCGCAGGTTCATTGAGGAAAGCGGGAGGGGTAATAAGGGTGGAATATTAGCTTTAGATTGGCACGCTGCATACGATTGCGTGGAGAGAGATGCATTATGGAAGTTTATGCAGTGGCAAGGTTTCGGAAAGGAAATTGTTAGTTGGGCACAGGTTTTGTACGAGCAGGCTACGTTTAGGGTGCAGGTAAACGGTAGGTTGGGAAAAGTTGTTAGGATGCATAGGGGATTACGGCAGGGGTGTCCTATATCACAAATTCTTTTTGCGTTGATTCAGGACCCGTTTTTTAGAGCCGTGAGGGGGATTGTACGACAGGATGACAAGCAAGGTTGGGTGGGGGTACAATCAGGAATTATAGGTTACGTGGACGACACTACGGTTTTATTTCGTGGAGCCAAGGTTTTAGGAAAAGTGAGCGAATTGGTGGAATGTTTCGGGAAAGCAACCGGAATGACGGTTAATAAGGAAAAATCAATGCTTATGGAGGTGGGGGATTGTGCGGGTGTGGTATTAGGCCAGAGGGAAGGCTGGCCTTTAGTAAATCAAATTAAGGTGTGTGGGATTGTGCATAGGGATAACATACAGGATGCGAGGAAGGTGAATTCAAGTGAGGCTGTAGAGAGGGTTTTAGGTCGTTTAACAGGTTTGAGGGAAGGAGGCTTGTCTATACATCAGCGCGCAATTGTGGTGAATGTGATTTTGTTCAGTAAGTTGTGGCATGTGGCATGTATTTATCCGTTACATCCATATGATGAAAAGCGTATGTTAACGCGTGTATATAGATATATTTGGGGTTCAGGTTGTGATTGGTTAACGAGGGATGTGGTGTCTCTTCCGGTTGGCCGGGGTGGCCTGGGGCTAATGAATCTGCATAATAGGATGTTAGGCATGTATGTCAAGCATAGCTACTTGAGAGAGGGTAGAATGGCCGGCACGGGTTTGACCTGGATAAGACGGGACTTGGTACGTTGGTTGACCGGAACGGATGTAAAGAGATGTGAGGACATGTTGAGGATGTTAATTTATGTAAAAGATCCACGCAAGATCAAGATCGGCAAATTGGCACTGGTAGAGGGCAGGGAGGTAGTGGCTAAGGTGGAGGGAATATATCCAATGTATGCATGGAAGGACATATGGGGTCGTTTAAAAGCATTACGGTTACGAGCCAAGGTCAGGGAGATAATGTTTAAATTTTTACATAATATACTGCCGTCCGGGGAAGTTTTAGCGAATAGGCGCGTGCAGGAGGGGGGGCTGTGTTGTGTGTGTGGAGATCCTGATACGGTCTTTCATGCAGTTTATTTCTGTAAGAGATTGGAACATGTAAGGTTGTGGTTTGGTAAGGTGTTAAGAATGGTGGGTGGGGGTGGGTTTAGTGTCTTAAGAGCTTTAAGTTTAGATGTGGGGGGGGGGGGTCGAAACACCGGTACAGAATGCAATCGGATATTTAGTGACGGATTTTGTATATACGTCATGGGTATACAGGCATTTATCTGTGAGGGAGAGAATCAGAGCACTGGTAGCGATATTTTATGGTACACAACAGAGAAATAAAGACATTACGGGAAACAGATGGTTTTTCTTATTTTCAAAGGGATATTGCAGATTCAAGGTCAGGGATTTATGGGAGTTAATACCTTAAAGGGTACACGAGGCTGGCTTCTTGAATATGTGTGAGTGAAGGTGGCATACGATTGGTATGGGTGCGGTTTAATGTATAAATGATAGGTATGATCGTTAGTTTGGATGATGTTTTATTCAAACAAATATATATACTATTGCTTGGAAACTAATTTTTGTTCTTAAATTGACGTGAAGCAAACTCATGAACTGCATGACAGGTGTTATGTAAAAGCACCTTGAGCAACTTATACATATAGTTTTTCATTTTATATTTTCCTTGTATCAGCCATGTGGATGATACCTGGTAACGTTCCGCTTGGGGTCTCCTGGGATATATGTTTTGGAATATGACCAGATATGAGGGTAACAATTTTGTATTATGTGTACATAATCTCTCATGTGTGTGTGTATATGTGATAAGAATGTGGTGTGTGTATGTTGCATAATGTTACTTGTTTGGCAATTCAGAATTATCTCATGCTATTAAGTGGAACCCTTTGTGTAATGTACTGAATATTTTTGTATCTTTGCAGAAGTCAAGTAAATTGACTACCAGTTTCATTACATATCGTTCGTTTTTGGATATTTTGTTATATATGCACTTGTTTATGTATAATGTCTTTACAAAGGTTTTATTGACATAAAATCAAACACTAAGGCATATTATTGATGAATAGTTTCTCTTTGTTTATAATGTATATAAGAGGGTTTTAAATAAGGTAACGAAGAATTTGTATATTCTTGTGTTACCTTGGGATAGGTACATAATGAATAGGGGATGGACGAATATTTATAACCGTTCTAGTGTATATATTGACAATTGTAACTATACTTACTATGAAAGTAATGATAGGTAATCCTATGTTTATTTAATGTATTGTATATTTCTTATAAAAAAAAAATGTTTAAGGCTTTAATTTTTGTTATAATGTTATACGTATCGTTGTATGCTTTTATATGATATTTCATCATGTATGGTTTAGGGAAATACTAGTTGGCTTAGTTGTAAATATCGGATATGTGCTGCAGCATACTTTATAAGGTGTATTATGTTCATGTATTATGTTTTGTATACCTGTTTAATGAAGGAGGATTTTTATATATTTAATATGTTGTTATATGACGTTTTAAATAAAATAAAAAAAAAAAAAAATAAGACACGAGGTGGTCTTGCCAGACACTATGACACCAGCTGTTCTTACCTTACACTAAGACACCAGCTGGTCTTACCTGACACTAAGACACCAGCTAGTCTTACCTTACACTAAGACACCAGCTGGTCTTTCCTGACACTAAGACACCAGCTGGTCTTACCTGATACTAAGACACCAGCTGGTCTTACTTTACACTAAGACACAAGCTGGTCTTACCTTACACTAAGACACCAGCTGGTCTTACTTGACACTAAGACACCAGCTGGTCTTAATTTACTCTAAGACACCAGCTGGTCTTACCAAACATTAAGACACAAGGTGGTCTTACCTCACACTAAGAAACCAGCTTGTCTTACCTTACACTAAGACTCCAGCTGCTCTTACCTTACCCTAAGACACCAGCTGGTCTTATCTGACACTAAGACAACAGCTGGTCTTACCTGACACTAAGACAATAGCTGGTCTTTCCTGACACTAAGGCTCCAGCTGGTCTTACCTTACACTAAGACACCAGCTGGTCTTACCTTACACTAAGACACCAGCTGGTCTTACCTTACACTAAGACACCAGCTGGTCTTACCTTACACTAAGACACCAGCTGGTGTTACCTTACACTAAGACACCAGCTGGTCTTGCCTGACACTAAGACACCAGCTGGTTTAACTTTACACTAAGACACCAGCTGGTCTTACCTGAGACTAAGACACCAGCTGGTCTTACCTTACACTAAAACACCAGCTGGTCTTACCTGACACTAAGACACCAGCTGCTCTTACCTTACACTAAGATACCAGCTGGTCTTACTTTACACAAAGACACCAGCTGGTCTTACCTTACACTAAGACACCAGCTGGTCTTACCTGACACTAAGACACAAGCTGGTCTTACCTTACACTAAGACACCAGCTTGTCTTACCTTACACTAAGACTCCAGCTGGTCTTACCTTACACTAAGACACCAGCTGCTCTTACCTTACACTAAGACACCAGCTGGTCTTATCTGACACTAAGACAACAGCTGGTCTTTAACTGACACTAAGACAATAGCTGGTCTTACCTTACACTAAGACACCAGCTGGTCTTACCTTACATTAAGACACCAGCTGGTCTTACCTTACACTAAGACACCAGCTGGTCTTACCAGACACTAAGACATCAGCTCTTCTTACCTTACACAAAGACACCAGCTGCTCTTACCTTACACTAAGACACCAGCTGGTCTTACCTTACACTAAGATACCAGCTGGTCTTACCTGACACTAAGACACCAGCTGGTCTTACCTGACACTAAGACACCAGCTGGTCTTACCTGACACAAAGACACCAGCTGGTCTTACCTGACACTAAGACACCAGCTGGTCTTACCTGACACTAAGACACCAGCTGGTCTTACCTGACACTAAGACACCACCTGGTTTTGCCTGTCACTTAGACACCAGCTGGTCGTACCTGACACTAAGACACCAGCTGTCGTTACCTGACACTAAGACACCAGCTGGTCTTTCCTGACACTAAGACACCAGCTGGTCTTACCTTACACTGAGACACCAGCTTGTCTTACCTTACACTAAGACACCAGCTGGTCATACCTGACACTAAGACACCATCTGGTCTTACCTGACACAAAGACACAAAGCTGGTCTTGCATGACACTAAGACACCAGCTGATCTTACCTGACACTAAGACACCAGCTGGTCATACCTGACACTAAGACACCATCTGGTCTTACCTGACACTAAGACACAATCAGGATTTACCTGACACTAAGACACCAGCTGGTCTTAGCTGACACTAAGACACAAGCTGGTCTTACCTGACACAAAGACACAAAGCTGGTGTTACATGACACTAAGACACCAGCTGATCTTTCCTGACACTAAGACACCAGCTGGTCTTACCTGACACAAAGACACAAAGCTGGTCTTGCATGACACTAAGGCACCATCTTGTCTTAACTGACACTAAGACACCAGCTGGTCTTACCTGACACAAAGACACAAGCTGGTCTTACTTGACACTAAGACACCAGCTGGCCTTTCTCATACTATGACACCAGCTGGTCTTACCTGACACTAAGACACCAGCTGGTCTTACCTGACACTCATACACCAGCTGGTCTTTCCTGACGCTAAGACACAAGCTGGTCTTACCTTACAATAAGACGCCAGCTGGTCTTGCCTGACACTAAGACACCAGTTTTTCTTATCTGACACTAAGACACCAGCTGGTCTTACCAGACACTAAGACACCAGTTGGTCTTACCTGACACAAAGACACCAGCTGGTCTTACGTGACAGTAAGACACAAGCTGGTCTTACCTGACACTAAAACACTAGTTGGTCTCATCTGACACTAAGACACTAGCTTGTCTTACCTGACACTAAGACACCAGCTGGTCTTAAATCTCACTAAGACACCAGATGGGCTTACCTGACACAAAGAGACCAGTATTTCTTTCCTGACACTAAGATACCAGCTGGTCTTATCTGACACTAAGACACCAGCTGGTCTTACCAGACACTAAGACACCAACTGGTCTTACCTTTCACTAAGACACCAGCTGGTCTTACATGCCACTATGACAACAGCTGGTCTTTCCTGACACTAGGACACAAGCTGGTTTTGCCTGCCACTTAGACACCAGCTGGTCTTACCTGACACTAAGACACCAGCTGGTCTTACCTGACACTAAGACACCAGCTGGTCTTACCTGACACTAAGACACCAGCTGGTCTTACCTGACACTAAGACACCACCTGGTTTTGCCTGTCACTTAGACACCAGCTGGTCGTACCTGACACTAAGACACCAGCTGTCGTTACCTGACACTAAGACACCAGCTGGTCTTACCTGATACTAAGACACCAGCTGGCCTTACCTTACATTGAGACCCAGCTTGTCTTACCTTACACTAAGACACCAGCTGGTCTTACCTGAGACTAAGACACCAGCTGGTCTTACCTTACACTGAGACACCAGCTTGTCTTACCTTACACTAAGACACCAGCTGGTCTTACCTGAGACTAAGACTCCAGCTGGTCTTACTTTACACTAAGACACCAGCTGGTCTTACCTTACACTAAGACACCAGCTTTTCTTACCTGACACTAAGACACCAGCTGGTCTTACCTGAGACTAAGACACCAGCTGGTCTTACCTTACACTGAGACACCAGCTTGTCTTACCTTACACTAAGACACCAGCTGGTCTTACCTTACACTAATACACCAGCTGGTCTTACCTTACACTAGGACATCAGCTGGTCTTATCTGACACTAAGACACCAGCTGGTCTTACCTGACACTGAAATACCAGCTGGTCTTACCTTACATTAAGACACCAGCTTGTCTTACCTTACACTAAGACACCAGCTGGTCTTACCTTACACTAATACACCAGCTGGTCTTACCTTACACTAAGACATCAGCTGGTCTTATCTGACACTAAGACACCAGCTGGTCTTACCTGACACTAAGACACCAGCTGGTCTTTTTTTTTTTTTTTTTTTTTTTATATTTTATTTAAAACTCAGGTACAAAATATATGGGTACATAATCAATATGTAACAAGATACAGGCAGTGAACAATAATCAACTGTGACTACACAGTACTGAAGAAGCACATATATAATGACAGAACTGGCTGCTGCACTCAAATCAAACACCGCTTGTACATACTGTGCTTCACATGAAAAGGTGGTCACATATTCATACATATACATATATATATATACACACATACACATATATATATATATATACATACATATACACACATACACATACAACCCACCCAGTAAAGCTTACACCCCCCCCATGAAAACGTGCAACTTTCACCTTAAATACACAGTGACAAAACTCTTATACATACACATTTGCAAAAACATTAAAAACTTCAATGACAATATATATATATAAACACAATCCAGCCAGCTAAACGGCTGACACTATAATACAAGGAATGTCTGAACCTGATGGCTCACATCCACCATAGAACACAATCCACCCTACCCTCATATACCCTATGGTAATAATTAATATCGTGCACGGTGGTGGGTTTAAGACACTACCGCTGACACTTCAACCCCCCCTCCCACATGCCTAGTAACTGTGTCTGCCATCACCACTCATAACCACCAACAGTCATTGATGGTAATTAGCATCTTATATATCACCCTAAAAACACGCTACACACATAACCTACCACAATAATAAATAAATTTACACATTATTCCCTCCTACAGACAGATTATTTACACTGCCGGAGATAATCTATACATCACATCCTACAGAGAATGGACAACATTAGACATCTAAAATATGACATGTGTATCACATGACCTGCTATTGCAGAGATTACTTAAACTCCTACCCCCCCCCCCCAATGAAAAAACTGACCAGTTTCACCTGGCTATACACAAGATCAAAAACTCATTCACTTGAACATATATAATGAAAATGTGAAAAAAAACATCTGTAACAATATATAAGCAAAAACACCCCAGGCAAGATCTTACATTATATACAATACCAAAACGTTCCACTAGTTAAAAAACAGGTATGAAACCTCATTATTATGACAAGTTACATTGCTCATATATAGGTAGACATATATAATTACAGGTTAAAATATGCTTATATACTAACATGCTTATGTACATCCTTACTAAACATGAAGGAATCCTTAGATAAATTATAATCATCGGTGTTCACAATAACACCAAGACGTTACATTGAATATCACATTGAATATCACCTCAACATCCTTTCCTCACACAATTCCACACACACTCACACAATCGTCCTCTGCAACACCCCCCCTCCTGGGAAGGCCAGCCCGTTCATGCCCCTGACCGCTTATAAAGACCATAAATCCCTCAAAAGAAAGTCCCTGTAGCCCTCCGAGAAATCCCTCTCCCACCTCCTACCATATATTTCCCTGTTGCGACACTTTGTTCTATAAAAGGATGCTGCTATGGCCATCCTACGTTCCTCCGCCCCTTTGTCTCTCATTGCCCATGATATATACACAAAATCAACCATTAAGTAAGCCACTGCCCTTTGAACCTTTACCCCAACCCCACCTACATCTAAACTAAGCGCTCTCAAAACCGACAACCCTTTCCCCCCCACATACCGGATTACTTTCCCTAACCATTCCCGCACAATCCCTAGGCTTTCACAAAAATAAACTACATGAAAAGCTGATTCATCTACCCCACAAACCTGACACACCCCACCCTCCCTTATTCGCCTATTTCGTAAAACAACCCCAGACGGCAATATTCCGTGAAGAAACCTATACATTACCTCCCTCACGCGAGGCCGGATACGTAACCCTTTTAATCGGCCCCAAAAGTCTTCCCATGCGTACATCGGGTACACTCCTTCCGTTGCCACTACCACCCTACGCCATATCTTCCTCTCCATGGACCCTACCCGCATGTTTCTCGGCTCTCTGACCATCATCAATAGACGCAACAACTCCTCACCATCTCTCAAATCTTGTCCCTTCCACCATCTCCGAAGATCTCCCTGCAGCATCTCCAACCCTCCACTCCCTTCCCCCCGAGCCCTTAGCAACCCATGTTTCACATATACACACTTCAACCTTCTTTCCAAATGAATTAACCCCAGCCCTCCCAAGGCCACCGGAAGTGTTACCACCTCTCTTTTCAACCAATCGCATCCCGAACCCCAGATAAAACGGAAAACTCTGCTCAACAATCTCCGGACATCCCCATACACCAAAGGGTACAAAGCTGCCACATGCCATATTTTACTGTACAAAAGCACATTGACCACAATGACCCTCTGGTGTAGCGTAAGATGTGTCGGCCTCAATCCTGAGAATCTTCCCAATACCCTATCTACCACACCCTTTGAATTATTCTCCCTCGCCATCTGAGCATTACCCATATACACAAGTCCACAAATTTTCACCCGGTCCAAGACACTCCACCTCACCCCCCCCACCCCCGCCCTCCTGCCCATCCCATTCACCCAATATCATGAACTTAGATTTATGCACATTCACTGCCATACCAGTTGCCATCCCAAAAACGTCTATAACTCTCTCCAGACCCTCCAATCCCTCCCTCCCACTCACTAGGACAGTTGTGTCATCAACGTAACCTATGATACTGGGACTCCCACCTCGTATGTCCTCCCTTACCCCCTCCTGTATGCACCTTTCCACTGCCCTATAAAACGGATTCTGTAAACATGCAAATAATATTTGTGACAACGGGCAACCTTGCCTCAATCCCCTGCCCATTTTCACATGCAACCCCACCCTCCCATTTATCTGTACACACATCCCAGCTTCCCGATATAAAGTACGTGCCCAATTCACAATGTCCTCCCCGAACCCTTGCCACTCCATGATTCTCCACAGAGCCTCCCTCTCGACACTGTCATATGCCGTTCTCCAATCCAACGCCAATACCCCACGTTCCCCCTCTTGTGGACCCTCAATAAACCTTCTAATAACCCCATGCCCCTCATACATTGATCTCCCCGGAATCCCATATTGACCCCTCACTATTACCTTTCCAATGACCTTTTTTATACGATTACCTAAAAGTTTTGCAAAAAGTTTGTAGTCTGCACACATGAGTGATATCATCCAGTAATCTCTCACTGTGCACTGACTTTCACCCTTTGGCACCAAAACTACTAGTGCTGTCGCCTGCAAAGGTCCCAACGCACCCCTCTCTTTTATGATATTAAATAATTGCACCAAAAAATCTTTTAATACTCCCCACTGCTGTATGTAAAACTCCGCAGGCAGCCCATCTATCCCCGGTGCCTTACCCCTGCTCATACTCATTAAAGCCGTCCACACCTCTTCCTCCACAATAGGCCCCTGTAACTGTTCCCTGTCATCCCTGTCCAGCACACTCCACACCCATCCCCCTGTCTCTCTTAAAGCCCCCTCTCTAACACCCACACTCCTCATATGTGCACTAAGCCAAGAATCAACATACTCTCCCATCCCCTCCGTTGTCACCAAATCTTGTCCCTCCCTATACCCTTCTATGTCCTCAAGAACTCTCAAACCCACCATTTCCATTGCAACGCGCCGGCGCCCCTGCCCTCGCAGGACACACGTCGATGGTTTATCACCCCACATGACCTCCTCCAACCCCCCTAAAACCCTTGCCACATCAAACCTCTCATTTTGCACTTCCATTAGGCGTTCCTTCACTCCTCCTATGTCAGCCACAGGGGCTCCCATCCCCCCCGTTCCTCTCTCATGATACTCCCTTAACTGCCCCTCAAGATACCTAATAAGCCCATAAGCCAACTGATTCTCGTGCCTTCCCTGTCGGACATAGAACTCTCGAATCCTCGTCTTCGCCGTCACATCCCACCATCTCAACACATCCCCATTGACTTCCATCCCTTACCATAAGCCTTTCCACCATTGTGCAAATAGGACCCTCCCCTCAACATCTTGAAGCAACCGAACATTCAATTTCCAATAACTCTTATACCTGTTCGGCCGCCCCTCCCATCCCAAATCCACCAAAACACCTCTATGATCAGAAAAAAAGACATCCAAAACCCTTACACTCCGCACCACTGTTTCCTTGTCACGTATATCCTGTCCAGCCGTGCAGCATACCCCTGCCTCACAAAGGTGTGCTGCACCTCCCACGCCGCCCCCCCCCCTCTACATCCACCAACCCCACCCCGGTTAACAGGTCCCTCAGAACGCCAGAACAATATCCTGCTCCCCTAGGTTCCACATCCTTGCGGCGTATAACGCAATTCCAGACCCCTCCCACCACAGCTAATGCTGGAAGCGACCTTAAGTGATACACCAACACTTCACGTACAAACTCATTCTTCACTCGACTGTTCCCCTCCGCCGGACCATAAACACACACAAAAGACATCTTATCTCTTCCCCATGTCCCATCCACTCTTATAACCCTCCCCTCACCCCCCTCCTCACAATGATGTACAGTAAACGGGCTAGCCTCCCTCACCAAAATAGCCACTCCTCCTTTCAATCTCGTTGAGTGTACCGTATATACAGTATACCCCTCAATCATCAACATACAACCCGGCTTGTGGTTGTGCTCTTGCACAAACACTACATCTACACCATACCTAATGAGCATCTCATGAAACCATTCACACTTCCTAGAATTTTTCAGACCATTAACATTTATAGAGAGACTCTTGAATTTGTCAATGGAGGTTTGCCTTTACGTATTGCACCACCTTTATCCCCCTTCCCCTTTATACGCCCTTGATCTTCAATCACCATTCTGTGATCTGTTTTCACATGCCCCTTGCCCCTGGACCCCCCAGGTCCATGCTCAACCACTTCAGCCCACACCTTTTTGCCCGAACGCTGTGCCGGAGTGAGCACATCCACATCGTCCACGTCCGAGGGCACTGCCGCTCTCTTCCGTGACACTCGAGCCTTTCTCCCCGCCTCCACCTGGAAGCCATCCCCGTGCACTTCCGCCACCACCGTGCCAATTTGCAACCCAGCCTCAACCTGGGTCTCTGACATGCCTCCCCCCCTCTCACCACCTGGAACCCCAGCAGCATCCAGGGCACCCACAAGCCCCTCAACTGTGACCTCTCCTGGGGTCCCTAACAGGTCGTGGAGGACTGAATCAATGGTAGCCTCCACGGCCCTGTCCTCACCCAGTGACACCACATCTTTGGTCTCCGGTGCCTGCCCGGCAGTGCATGTCTCTCTCGGAAGAGTTACACACTCTTCCTCCCTCAAGGCCTCCTCGACCTCCACACTCCAAGCCTTGTTCAAGGAAACCGACTCAGGTCGTGCCAAATCCAACGTCTCAAGGTCCTCTGATGCCTCCTTATGCTGCTCCTTCGCCTGTGTACCCTGTTGTTTAACACACTGCGCAGCAATGTGATCATAGGCACCGCATAATCGACAGGTACGTTGTTGCCCTGCGTAAGTCACCATTACTTGAGTCCTGAAGTCTTCTAGGAAAATATAGGAAGGAATAGGATGCCTCAATGTCATTTTTAAGGAAAAACTTCCTTCAGGCATCCCAGAATACGATCCTTCCTTCCATTTCCCCAATGTCGCCATATGAACAGTCCCAAACTTCTCGAAGACAGCACGTAGGTCTGCCTCATTAGCCTCAAAGGGTACATTTCTTATCTTCACCCACGTATAATGGCGGGACACATCATGTAGCCTTACCGTCACTGCAGGATTCACTGGTACACAAAGATCTTGGAACCTGGCGACTATGTCCTCATATACACTTGCATTGAGAAACTTCACAAAAATTCTATATGCCCCGTTCAAGGCTACACCATACAGCTCTTCGTTGGCAATGCCGTATGTGTCCCTGATGATGGCAGGTAATAAAACTTGAGCTGAGTGGGCATGCACAGCCCCACGCACCACTTCTATGCCGACAGTGTTTACCCTTCTTCTTGCCGGCTGCGCCATTTTGAGAAAACCAAGTTGTCACCGGCTGACAGCAGAGGGCAGGCTTAGCTCACGTCCGCTCGTCCCAAAAGGTTGAGCGACGAATCAGGTCAAAGGATTTATGCTGGTCTTTCCTGACACTAAGACACAAGCTGGTCTTTCCTGACACTAAGACACCAGCTGGTCTTACCTGACACTAAGACACAAGCTGGTCTTACCTTACACTAAGACCCCAGCTGGTCTTACATGACACTAAGACACCAGCTGGTGTTACCTTACTCTAAGACACCAGTTGGTCTTACGTGACACTAAGCCAGAAGCTGGTCTTACCTGACACTTAGTCACCAGTTGGTCTTAACTTGCACTAAGACACCAGCTGGTCTTACCTGACACTAAGACACCAGCTGGTCTTACCTTACACTAAGACACCATCTGGTCTTAAGTGACACTAAGACACCAGCTTGTCTTACATGACACTAAGACACCATCTGGTCTTACCTGACACTAAGACACAAGCTGGTCTTACCTTACACTAAGACCCCAGCTGGTCTTACATGACACTAAGACACCAGCTGGTCTTACCTTACAATAAGGCACAAGCTGGTCTTACCTTACGCTAAGACCCCAGCTGGTCTTACATGACACTAAGACACCAGCTGGTCTTACCTTACACTAAGACACCATCTGGTCTTACCTGACACTAAGACACAAGCTGGTCTTACCTGACACTAAGACACCAGCTTGTCTTATATGACATTAAGACACCATCTGGTCTTACCTTACACTAAGTCACCATCTGGTCTTACCTGACACTAAGACACTATCTTGTCTTACCTGACACTAAGACCCCAGCTGGTCTTACATGACACTAAGACACCAGCTGGCGTTACCTTACTCTAAGACACCAGCAGGTCTTACCTTGCACTAAGACACAAGCTGGTCTTACCTTACACTAAGACCCCAGCTGGTCTTAGAGGACACTAAGACACCAGCTGGTCTTACCTTACAATAAGGCACAAGCTGGTCTTACCTTACACTAAGACCCCAGCTGGTCTTACATGATACTAAGACACCAGCTGGTCTTACCTTACACTAAGACCCCAGCTGGTCTTACTTGACACTAAGACACCAGCTGGTCTTACTTTACACTAAGACACCAGCTGGTCTTACCTTACACTAAGACACCTGTTGTCTTACCTTACACTG
>NW_027197667.1:55000-57024 GCF_038502225.1 Cherax quadricarinatus | reverse complement strand
ATTAACGATGACAGGAGACAAGGTGTTGGTGCAGGAACCTATACCTGGCCACGCCTTGAAAGCTAGATTTACGGGACCTATGCAAATTGTAAGTAAATTATCTGATGTAAATTAGGTGGTAGCTCCCATTGATAAGACCTCAAAAACTAAAACTTACCACATTAATCAATTAAAATCTTTTCATACACCAGATAAAGTCCCAGTAATGACTGTCCTCTTCCTCTGAGGACGACTTTGATTCTTTGCACTCTATTTCTGAAATTAATGTTAAACTTTCAAATTCTGTCCTCCTCAAGGACCCTAGCCCTTTAATGGAGGGATTATCTGAAACGCAAGCAACAAGTTTAACTGAGCTTCTACAGTCATATCCTAATATTTTTTCGGATGTGCCGAAAAAATGTACGTTAGGTTATCATGATGTAGATGTGGGAAACTCTAAACCTATTAAACTCTCCCCCTACAGAGCTAATCCTGAAAAGCAGAGGCTACTTCAGCAGGAAGTAGAATTTCTGTTAAAGCATGGTTTAGTGGAGGAGTCATCTAGTCCATGGGCTTCACCGTGCATCCTTGTTAAAAAGGCTGATGGAGGGTTTCGTATGTGTACAGACTACCGTAAGGTGAATGAGGTCACAATCACAGATGCTTACTCTCTTCCTCGTCTGGATGATGTAACTGACTTTGTGGGTAAGGCTACTAAGGTTACTATCAGGTACCTTTGACGGATAAGGCGAAGGAAATCTCTGCCTTCGTAATTCCAGGAGGTCATCAATACACAGTTACCCCCTTCAGAATGAAAAACTCCCCCTCTTCATTCCAGAAACTTATCCATCAGGCTATTAAAGGACTTGAAGGCACGGCAGCGTACCTGGATGATATTGTTGTGGTGTCTGATACTTGGGATCAACACCTACTTAGACTTAAGGCTCTTTTTGAGACCTTTCAGAGTTCCCATTTAACTGTTAATTTATCTAAATCTTCCTTTGGCCAGGCCACTATCACTTTTCTAGGCCATGAAGTAGGTAGTGGTAAAGTTGCACCTAAACTTGCTAAAGTTCTTGCTATTAAAGATTACCCAGTTCCACATAAATAACAAAAAGGCACAATACCGTGACTGGAACAATACACAAATAACCCGCACATAAAAGAGAGAAGCTTACGACGACGTTTCGGTCCGACTTGGACCATTGACAAAGTCACACTGTGTGACTTTGTCAATGGTCCAAGTCGGACCGAAACGTCGTCGTAAGCTTCTCTCTTTTATGTGCGGGTTATTTGTGTCCAGTTCCTCATGATAGGAAATCTCTTCAACGTTTCCTAGGCATGATAGGATTTTACAGAAGATTCTGTAAGAATTTCTCAGATATTGTAGCCCCTCTTACCTCTCTTACCAGTCACAAAGTTCCCTTTAATTGGACCCCATTATGTCAAAATGCTTTTGACAAAGCAAAAAGATTATTGTGTACTGCACCCATTCTTTTGTCTCCAGACTTCTCCAAACCTTTTTCATTACAGGTTGATGCTTGTGAGTCTGGGATTGGGGCAGTACTATTGTAAAACGGGAACGAGGAGTTGCAGCCTGTAGCCTTCTTCTCGGCAAAGTTCCAGCCGCATCAGAGGGCTTACTCTACCATTGAAAAAGAAGCCCTTGCGCTGGTACTGGCTTTGGAGCATTTCAATGTTTATGTGGGCCAGACATCGCAGGTGGTCACAGTCTACAGTGATCACAATCCTCTAGTATATCTCCAAGCCATGAAGAACCACAACACAAGGCTCATGCGTTGGGCTTTACGACTGCAACCCTATTATATAAAAATTTTACATATTGCCGGCAAAGAAAATATGTTGGCAGACTCTTTATCTAGAGTCTATATTATTTACTTATATATATTAGGTCAGGATGTTAGGTTACTTGTGGTAACCCCTTCCATGCTCTTTTTTTTTATGCCCTGGTGTGGGTTGTTTTTTTTTAGTGAGGGGATGCGGGCTACCGTCCGCCTGTATCTTGGACCTAAGCTAGCCCGACT
>NW_027197667.1:37500-50000 GCF_038502225.1 Cherax quadricarinatus | reverse complement strand
TCGCTCTCTGTCTCCCTGTCTCGCTCTCTGTCTCTCTGTCTCGCTCTCTGTCTCTCTGTCTCCCTCTTTCTCTCTGTCTCTCTGTCTCGCTCTCTGTTTCTTTGTCTCGCTCTCTGTCTCCCTGTCTCCCTCTCTGTCTCTCTGTCTCGCTCTCTGTCTCGCTCTCTGTCTCTCTGTCTCGTTCTCTGTCTCTCTGTCTCGCTCTCTGTCTCTCTGTCTCCCTCTCTGTCTCTCTGTCTCGCTCTCTGTCTCTCTGTCTCGCTCTCTGTCTCTTTGTCTCGCTCTCTGTCTCTCTGTCTCGCTCTCTGTCTCTCTGTCTCGCTCTCTGTCTCTCTGTCTCGCTCTCTGTCTCTCTGTCTCGCTCTCTGTCTCCCTGTCTCGCTCTCTGTCTCTCTGTCTCTCTATCTCGGTCTCTGTCTCTCTGTCTCGCTCTCTGTCTCTCTGTCTCGCTCTCTGTCTCCCTGTCTCGCTCTCTGTCTCTCTGTCTCTCTATCTCGCCCTCTGTCTCTCTGTCTCGCTCTCTGTCTCGCTCTCTGTCTCTCTGTCTCGCTCTCTGTCTCTCTGTCTCGCTCTCTGTCTCTCTGTCTCGCTCTCTGTCTCTCTGTCTCGCTCTCTGTATCTCTGTCTCGCTCTTTGTCTCTCTGTCTCGCTCTCTGTCTCTCTGTCTCGCTCTCTGTCTCCCTGTCTCGCTCTCTGTCTCTCTATCTCGCTCTCTGTCTCTCTGTCTCGCTCTCTGTTTCTCTGTCTCGCTCTCTGTCTCTCTGTCTCACTCTCTGTCTCGCTCTCTGTCTCCCTGTCTTGCTCTCTGTCTCTCTGTCTCTCTATCTCGCTCTCTGTCTCTCTGTCTCGCTCTCTGTCTCTCTGTCTCGCTCTCTGTCTCTCTGTCTCTCTGTCTCGCTCTCTGTCTCTCTGTCTCGCTCTCTGTCTCTCTGTCTCGCTCTCTGTATTTATGTCTCGCTCTTTGTCTCTCTGTCTCGCTCTCTGTCTCTTTGTCTCGCTCTCTGTCTCCCTGTCTCGCTCTCTGTCTCTCTGTCTTTCTATCTCGCTCTCTGTCTCTCTGTCTCTCTCTCTCTGTTTCTCTGTCTCGCTCTCTGTCTCTCTGTCTCGCTCTCTGTCTCGCTCTCTGTCTCCCTGTCTTGCTCTCTGTCTCTCTGTCTCTCTATCTCGCTCTCTGTCTCTCTGTCGCGCTCTCTGTCTCTCTGTCTCGCTCTCTGGCTCTCTCTCTCTCGGTCTCGCTCTCTGTCTCTCTGTCTCGCTCTCTGTCTCTCTGTCTCGCTCTCTGTCTCGCTCTCTGTCTCTCTGTCTCGCTCTCTGTCTCGCTCTCTGTCTCACTCTCTGTCTCTCTGTCTCGCTCTCTTCTCCCTGTCTCGCTCTCTGTCTCTCTATCTCGCTCTTTCTCTCTCTGTCTCTCTGTCTCGCTCTCTGTCTCTCTGTCTCGCTCTTTGTCTCTCTGTCTCGCTCTCTGTCTCCCTGTCTCGCTCTCTGTCTCTCTGTCTCTCTATCTCGCTCTCTGTCTCTCTGTCTCGCTCTCTGTCTCCCTGTCTCGCTCTCTGTCTCTCTGTCTCGCTTTCTGTCTCTCTGTCTCCCTCTCTGTGTCTCTGTCTCGCTCTCTGTCTCTCTGTCTCGCTCTCTGTCTCTCTGTCTCGCTCTCTGTCTCTCTTTCTCGCTCTCTGTCTCTCTGTCTCGCTCTCTGTCTCTCTGTCTCGCTCTCTCTCTCTCTATCTCGCTCTCTGTCTCTCTGACTCCCTCTCTGTCTCTCTGTCTCGCTCTCTGTCTCTCTATATCGCTCTCTGTCTCTCTGTCTCGCTCTCTGTCTCTCTGTCTCGCTCTCTGTTTCTCTGTCTCGCTCTCTGTCTCTCTGTCTCGTTCTCTGTCTCGCTCTCTGTCTCCCTGTCTCGCTCTCTGTCTCTCTGTCTCTCTATCTCGCTATCTGTCTCTCTTTCTCGGTCTCTGTCTCTCTGTCTCGCTCTCTGTCTCTCTGTCTCGCTCTCTGTCTCTCTGTCTCGCTCTCTGTCTCTCTGTCTCGCTCTCTGTCTCTCTGTCTCGCTCTCTGTCTCTCTGTCTCGCTCTCTGTCTCTCTTTCTCGCTCTCTGTCTCTCTGTCTCTCTCTCTGTCTCTCTGTCTCGCTCTCTCTCTCTCTATCTCGCTCTCTATCTCTCTGTCTCGCTCTCTGTCTCTCTGTCTCGCTCTCTGTCTCTCTGTCTCGCTCTTTGTCTCTCTGTCTCGGTCTCTGTCTCCCTGTCTCGCTCTCTGTCTCTCTGTCTCTCTATCTCGCTCTCTCTCTCTCTGTCTCGCTCTCTGTCTCTCTGTCTCGCTCTCTGTCTCTCTGTCTCGCTCTCTGTCTCTCTGTCTCCCTCTCTGTGTCTCTGTCTCGCTCTCTGTGTCTCTGTCTCGCTCTCTGTCTCTCTGTCTCGCTCTCTGTCTCTCTGTCTCGCTCTCTGTCTCTCTTTCTCGCTCTCTGTCTCTCTGTCTCTCTCTCTGTCTCTCTGTCTCGCTCTTTGTCTCTCTATCTCGCTCTCTCTCTCTCTGTCTCCCTCTCTGTCTCTCTGTCTCGCTCTCTGTCTCTCTATATCGCTCTCTGTCTCTCTGTCTCGCTCTCTGTCTCTTTGTCTCGCTCTCTGTTTCTCTGTCTCGCTCTCTGTCTCTCTGTCTCGTTCTCTGTCTCGCTCTCTCTCTCCCTGTCTCGCTCTCTGTCTCTCTGTCTCTCTATCTCGCTATCTGTTCTCTCTATCTCGGTCTCTGTCTCTCTGTCTCGCTCTCTGTCTCTCTGTCTCGCTCTCTGTCTCTCTGTCTCGCTCTCTGTCTCTCTGTCTCGCTCTCTGTCTCTCTGTCTGTCTCTCTGTCTTGCTCTCTGTCTCTCTGTCTCGCTCTCTGTCTCTCTGTCTCGCTCTCTGTCTCTCTGTCTCGCTCTCTGTCTCTCTGTCTCGCTCTTTGTCTCTGTCTCGCTCTCTGTCTGTCTGTCTCGCTCTTTGTCTCTGTCTCGCTCTCTGTCTCTCTGTCTCGCTCTCTGTCTCTCTGTCTCGCTCTCTCTCTCTCTATCTCGCTCTCTCTCTCTCTGTCTCCCTCTCTGTCTCTCTGTCTCGCTCTCTGTCTCTCTATATCGCTCTCTGTCTCTCTGTCTCGCTCTCTGTCTCTTTGTCTCGCTCTCTATTTCTCTGTCTCGCTCTCTGTCTCTCTGTCTCGTTCTCTGTCTCGCTCTCTCTCTCCCTGTCTCGCTCTCTGTCTCTCTGTCTCTCTGTCTCGCTCTCTGTCTCTCTGTCTCGCTCTGTGTCTCTCACACTTGTAGACAAGGTCACCAAGCAGTGACTGGTAACTACTATCGTCCACCTCTCTATTGATCACCTCTTTCCCCTAAGATCATTTTCTTCTCATATTTCTTTCTCTCCTCTCCTTCCTTCCTCCTCCTTTCTGCCTTTTCTCTTTCTTCCTTCTTCGTATCAACTTCCTTTAAGATTCTGGATGTCCTTCCGTCCCTCGTCCTTCTGTCTACCAAGGAAATCCAGTTCACATCCTTCACCCTCCTCCACAATGCTTATCTCTAAGTACTTTTCCGGTTGGAAACCTTTGGATGTTTTCGAGGTCCCTGACGTGCTTGACCAGGTGTGGGCTCCATGCTGGGGCTGCGTAGTCGGTGACTGGCCTAACATATATTGTTTCTGAGGCTCAGAAGGATTTTCTGCTCACCTTCCCGAACGATGAGAATAATGAGATTAATACAGCGTATGTTTCTGGCGGTATTTTGGGTGATTTATTTAATATTTATCAGAGGTACAAGTATCACTGAGTTATATACTTGTACCTCTCCGCCTGTGTGTGAGTGTGAGTGTGTGTGTGTGTGTGTGTGTGTGTGTGTGAGTGTGTGTGTGTGTGTGTGTATGTGTGTGTGTGTGTGTGTGTGTGTGTGTGTATGTGTGTGTGTGTGTGTGTGTGTGTGTGTGTGTGTGTGTGTGTGTGTGTGTGTGTGTGTGTGTGTGTGTGTGTATGTGTGTGTGTGTGTGTGTGTTTGTGTGTGTGTGTGTGTGTGTGTGTGTACTCACCTAATTGTACTCACCTAATTGTGGTTGCAGGGGTCGAGACTCAGCCCCTGGCCCCGCCTCTTCACTGATCGCTACTGGTTCCTCCCTCTCTCTGCTTCCTGAGCTTTGTCATACCTCTTCTTAAAACTATGTATGGTTCCTGCCTCCACTACTTCACTTGCTAGGCTATTCCACTTGCTGACAACTCTATGACTGAAGAAATACTTCCTAACGTCCCTGTGACTCGTCTGAGTCTTCAGCTTCCAGTTGTGACCCCTTGTCCCTGTGTCCCCTCTCTGGAACATCCTATCTCTGTCCACCTTGTCTATTCCCCGCAGTATCTTGTATGTCGTTATCATGTCTCCCCTGATCCTTCTGTCCTCCAGTGTCGTCAGTCCGATTTCCCTTAACCTTTCCTCGTACGACATTCCCTTGAGCTCTGGGACTAGCCTTGTTGCAAACCTTTGTACTTTCTCTAACTTCTTGACGTGCTTGACCAGGTGAGGGTTCCAGACTGGTGCTGCATACTCTATTATGGGCCTAACATACACAGTGTACAGTGTCTTGAACGATTCCTTATTAAGGTATCGGAACGCTATTCTCAGGTTTGCCAGGCGCCCGTATGCTGCAGCAGTTATTTGGTTGATGTGTGCCTCCGGTGATGTGCTCGGTGTTATGGTCACCCCAAGGTCTTTCTCCCTGAGTGAGGTCTGTAGTCTTTGTCCACCTAGCCTATACTCTGTCTGAGGTCTTCTTTGCCCCTCCCCAATCTTCATGACATTGCATTTGGCTGGATTGAATTCGAGAAGCCAGTTACTGGACCACATGTCCAGCCTGTCCAGGTCTCTTTGCAGTCCTGCCTCATCCTCGTCCGATTTAATTCTTCTCATCAACTTCACGTCATCTGCGAACAGGGACACTTCAGAGTCTATTCCTTCCATCATGTCGTTCACATATATCAAAAATAGCACTGGTCCTAGAACTGACCCCTGTGGGACCCCGCTCGTAACAGGCGCCCACTGTGATACCTCTTCACGTACCATAACTCGTTGCTACCTCCCTGTCAGGTATTCCCTTATCCATTGCAGTGCCCTCCCTTTTTACATGCGCCTGATCCTCCAGCTTCTGCACTAATCTCTTGTGGGGAACTGTGTCAAAGGCCTTCCTGCAGTCTAGGAAAACGCAATCTACCCACCCCTCTCTCTAGTGTCTTATTTCTGCTACCTTGTCATAAAACTCCAGGAGGTTTGTGATACAGGATTTGCCTTCCATGAACCCATGCTGGTTTTCATTTATAATCTTGTTCCTTTCCAGGTGTTCGACCACTCTCCTCCTGATAATCTTCTCCATGACTTTGCACACAATACATGTCAGAGACACAGGTCTGTAGTTCAGTGCCTCGTTTCTGTTTCCTTTCTTAAATATGGGGACTACATTAGCTGTCTTCCATTTCTCAGGTAGTTGCCCAGTTTCAAGGGATGTGTTGAAGATTGTGGTTAGAGGCACGCACAGCATCTCTGCTCCTTCTCTAAGGACCCATGGGGAGATGTTGTCCCGTCCCATCGCCTTTGAGGTGTCAAGGTCACTTAAGAGCTTCTTCACCTCCTCCTCAATTGTTCGTATGTCATCCAACACTTGTTGGTATATTCCCTCTTGATGTTCCCTTCTCTGCTGTCTTCCCACAGCCCTTCCTGTCTCTACTGTAAAAACTTCCTTATATCTCCTGTTCAGCTCCTCACATACCTCCTGATCATTTCTTGTGAGTTCTCCACCTTCTGTCCTTAATCTGATCACCTGGTCTTTGACTGTTGTCTTCCTCCTGATGTGGCTATACAACAGTTTCGGGTCAGTCTTGATTCTCGATGCTATGTCCTTTTCAAACTGTCGCTGGGCCTCCCTCCTTACCTGTGCATACTCATTCCTGGCTCTGCGACTGATCTCCCTATTTTCGTGTGTTCTCTGCCTTCTGTGCTTTTTCCATTCTCTATTGCACTTTGTTCTTGCCTCCTTACACCGTCGGGTAAACCAGGGGCTCGTGCTCGTCTTCCCGTTGTTACTGTTGCCCTTGGGAATAAACTTTTCCACTGCCTCCTTGCATTTTGTTGTTACATATTCCATCATTTCATTTACTGGCTTTCCTGCCAGTTCTCTGTCCCACTGGACCTCCCGCAGGAAGTTCTTCAACCCTATGTAGTCCCCTCTTTTATAGTCAGGCTTTTCCCATTCAACTCCTGTTATTATCTCCACTTGCAGCTCTACTATGTATTCGCACAGAACCACGTGGTCGCTAGCTCCTAGGGGACTCTCATACTTGATGTCCTCAATGTCTGAGCTGCCCAGGGTGAACACAAGGTCCAATCTTGCTGGTTCATCCTCCCCTCTCACTCTGGTAGTGTCCTTACCATGTTGGTGCATGAAGTTTTCCAGCACCACGTCCAGCATCCTTGCTCTCCATGTTTCGGGATCCCCATGTGGCTCCAGGTTTTCGCAGTCGATCTCCCTGTGGTTGAAATCCCCCATAACCAGCAACTTTGCTCTGCTGGAATGAGCTCTTCTTGCCACCTCAGCAAGTGTGTCCACCATTGCTCTGTTGCTCTCTTCATATTCCTCTCTTGGCCTCCTGCAGTTCTGTGGTGGATTATACATCACTGCAATGTATGTGTGTTTGTGTGTGTGTGTGTGTGTGTGTGTGTGTGTGTGTGTGTGTGTGTGTGTGTGTGTTGTGTTGTGTGTGTGTGTGTGTGTGTGTGTGTGTGTGTGTGTGTGTGTGTGTGTGTGTGTGTGTGTGTGTGTGTGTGTGTGTGTGTGTGTGTGTGTGTGTGTGTGTGTGTGTGTGTGTGTGTGTGTGTGTGTGTGTGTGTGTGTGTGAGTGTGTGTGTGTGTGTGTGTGTGTGTGTGTGTGTGTGTGTGTGTGTGTGTGTGTGTGTGTGTGTGTGTGTGTGTGTGTGTGTGTGTGTGTGTGTGTGTGTGTGTGTGTGTGTGTGTGTGTGTGTGTGGGTGTGTGTGTGTGTGTGTGTGTGTGTGTGTGTGTGTGTGTGTGTGTGTGTGTGTGTGTGTATGTGTGTGTGTGTGTGTGTGTGTGTGTGTGTGTGTGTGTGTGTGTGTGTGTGTGTGTGTGTGTGTGTGTGTGTGTGTGTGTGTGTGTGTGTGTGTGTGTGTGTGTGTGTGTGTGTGTGTGTGTGTGTGTGTGTGTGTGTGTGTGTGTGTGTGTGTGTGTGTGTGTGTGTGTGTGTGTGTGTGTGTGTGTGTGTGTGTGTGTGTGTGTGTGTGTGTGTGTGTGTGTGTGTGTGTGTGTGTGTGTGTGTGTGTGTGTGTGTGTGTGTGTGTGTGTGTGTGTGTGTGTGTGTGTGTGTGTGTGTGTGTGTGTGTGTGTGTGTGTGTGTGTGTGTGTGTGTGTGTGTGTGTGTGTGTGTGTGTGTGTGTGTGTGTGTGTGTGTGTGTGTGTGTGTGTGTGTGTGTGTGTGTGTGTGTGTGTGTGTGTGTGTGTGTGTGTGTGTGTGTGTGTGTGTGTGTTGTGTGTGTGTGTGTGTGTGTGTGTGTGTGTGTGTGTGTGTGTGTGTGTGTGTGTGTGTGTGTGTGTGTGTGTGTGTGTGTGTGTGTGTGTAATAATAATAATAATAATAATAATAATAATAATAATAATAATAATAATAATAATAATAATAATAATAATAATAATCTTTATTTCTACCAGTACATGTACATGGTATACAGACCATAGCTGTCATCAGTGACATACTACTATATAGAAAGTACCTTGTTATGTTGAGCATTTCCCGCAAAGTAGGTCAGTTTTGTCCCAGGATGCGACCCACACCAGTCAACTAATACCCAGGTACCTGTTTTACTGCTGGGTGAACATGGACAGCAGGTGTCTTGTGGAAACACGTCCTAATGTTCTCCAACCGTACCGGGGATCGCCGTTACTTCCTCCTTCAACCTCTCCTCCAGTTCCAGAGTTTCTCCTCCCATTCTTTACTAGCGAAACTCACAAAAAATAGAGCGTCATCAGCAAAGAGCAACTGCAATAATTCCCACTTTACATCAGCCTAAACTTTTTCCTCACTTCAGAATCCACTTCATCTATAATTTTCCCAACAAATTATATGAACAAGAGGCTGGCACAACACATCAAACTTTCTCTGGCCTATGTTCACTCAAAAAAAAAAAAAAATACTTCCCATCTCTCCTCGGTATCATAACCCATGTCTCACTCACTTAAAAACCTCCTGACAGCTTTTACTAGCCCCTGACAGCTGTCAACAGCACCTGTCCTGTACATAGGCAGCATCATAGCTCTCCTCTTCTCCCCTATCATCTGCATTTTACAGAACCATGAATGTACCAGACAACTACCACCCATCATCACTACTAACTTCAGTGTTGCAACACCACCACTGCAGTTACACTTCCTCTCCCCTACCTCACTCACAACTTCCTATAGAAGCCTCCCAACCAGGTCAACCCCAGTGCAACCAAACACTCTAAACCAAAACACCCATGCCACATCCAATGCCCCCACCCACTGCATTACAAACTCCACCCCCACAGCAACCACCCATAGTTCCTTATCAGGTCTCCCACTTCCCCAACCCCAATACACCTCCCAGACCACAATCTTAGAAAAGAAGTTGAAGGTGTGGTATACAAATGCAGATGGAATAACAAATAAGTATGAGGAGTGGCACGAAAGAATCAAGGAGACATCCCCAGACATAATAGCACTCACAGAAACAAAACTCACCAGAATAATAACAGATTCAATCTTTCCATCCGGATATCAAATCCTCAGGAAAGACAGAGGGAGGAGAGGGGGAGGAGGAGTTGCACTGCTCATTAAAAACCAGTGGGGGTTTGAGAAAATGGAAGGAATGGATGGCACGGGCGAAAGGGACTACTTAGTAGGAACAATCCAGTCTGAGGGACATAAGGTGATAATTGCAGTAATGTACAACCCACCACAGAACTGCAGGAGGCCAAGAGAAGAATACGATGAGAGCAACAGAGCAATGGTCGACACACTAGCCGAGGTGGCCAGGAGAGCACACATGGGGGGAGCAAAGTTACTAGTTATGGGTGATTTCAATCACAAGGAGATTGACTGGGAAAACCTGGAGCCCCATGGGGGTCCCGAAACATGGAGAGCCAAGATGATGGATGTGGTACTGGAAAACCTCATGCATCAACATGTTAGAGACACTACCAGAGAGAGAGGAGAGGATGAACCAGCAAGACTGGACCTTGTATTCACCTTGAGTAGTTCTGACATCGAGGATATCATGTATGAAAGGCCCCTGGGAGCTAGTGATCATGTGGTTCTGTGCTTCGACTACATAGTTGAGCTCCAAGTGGAGAGAGCAGCAGGAATAGGGTGGGAAAAACCAAACTACAAAAGGGGGAACTACTCAGGCTTGAGGAACTTCTTTCAAGACATTCAGTGGGAGAGGGAACTGACAGGAAAACCAGTACAAGAAATGATGGACTATGTGGCAACAAAATGCAAGGAGGCAGAGGAGAGGTTTGTTCCCAAGGGAAACAGAAATAATGGGAAGAACAGAACGAGTCCTTGGTTCACCCAAAGGTGTAGGGAGGCAAAAACTAGGTGTACTAGAGAATGGAAAAGGTACAGAAGACAGAGAACTCAGGAAAATAAAGAGATTAGCCGAAGAGCCAGAAACGAATATGCACAGATAAGAAGGGAGGCTCAGCGGCAATACGAAAATGACATAGCATCGAAAGTCAAGACTGACCCGAAGCTGTTGTACAGCCACATCAGGAGGAAAACAACAGTCAAGGACCAGGTAATCAGACTGAGGAAGGGTGATGGGGAATTCACAAGAAACGACCGGGAGGTATGTCAGGAGCTCAACACAAGATTTAAAGAAGTATTTACAGTGGAAACCAGTAGGACTCCAGGAAATCAGAGCAGGGGGGTGCACCAGCAAGTGCTGGATGAGGTACATATAACCAAGGAGGAGGTGAAGAAGCTGCTATGCGAACTTGACACCTCAAAGGCGGTGGGACCAGACAACATCTCTCCGTGGGTCCTTAAAGAGGGAGCAGAGATATTGTGTGTACCGTTAACAAAGATCTTCAACACATCATTTGAAACTGGGCAACTCCCCGAGGTATGGAAGATGGCAAATGTAGTCCCAATTTTTAAAAAGGGAGACAGACATGAGGCACTAAACTACAGACCTGTATCACTAACGTGTATAGTATGCAAGGTCATGGAGAAGATCATCAGGAGGAGAGTGGTGGAGCACCTGGAAAGAAACAAGTGTATAATTGACAACCAGCATGGTTTCAGGGAGGGAAAATCCTGTGTCACAAACCTACTAGAGTTTTATGACAAGGTGACAGAAGTAAGACAAGAGAGAGAGGGGTGGATCGACTGCATTTTTTTGGACTGCAAGAAGGCCTTCGACACAGTTCCTCACAAGAGGTTACTGCAAAAGCTAGAGGATCAGGCACACATAACAGGAAAGGCACTGCAATGGATCAGAGAATACCTGACAGGGAGGCAACAACGAGTCATGGTACGTGACGAGGTGTCAGAGTGGGCGCCTGTGACAAGCGGGGTTCCACAGGGGTCAGTCCTAGGACCTGTGCTGTTCTTGGTATATGTGAATGACATAACGGAAGGGATAGACTCAGAAGTGTCCTTGTTTGCGGACGATGTGAAGTTAATGAGAAGAATCAAATCGGATGAGGATCAGGCAGGACTACAAAGAGACCTGGACAGGCTACAAGCCTGGTCCAGCAACTGGCTCCTTGAGTTTAACCCTGCCAAATGCAAAGTCATGAAGATTGGGGAAGGGCAAAGAAGACCGCAGACACAATATAGTTTAGATGGCCAAAGTCTGCAAACCTCACTCAAGGAAAAAGATCTGGGGGTGAGTATAACACCGAGCATATCTCCTGAGGCGCACATCAATCAGATAACTGCTGCAGCATACGGGCGCCTGGCAAACCTACGGATAGCGTTCCGATACCTCAGTAAGGATTCGTTCAAGACTCTGTATACCATTTACGTCAGGCCCATACTGGAGTATGCAGCACCAGTTTGGAATCCACACCTAGTCAAGCACGTCAAGAAATTAGAGAAAGTGCAAAGGTTTGCAACAAGACTAGTCCCAGAGCTACGGGGATTGTCCTACGAAGAAAGGTTGAGGGAAATCGGCCTGACGACACTGGAGGCCAGGAGGGTCAGGGGAGACATGATAACGACATATAAAATACTGCGCGGAATAGACGAGGTGGACAAAGACGGGATGTTCCAGAGATGGGACACAGACACAAGAGGTCACAATTGGAAGTTGAAGACTCAGATGAATCAAAGGGATGTTAGGAAGTATTTCTTCAGTCATAGAGTAGTCAAGCCGTGGAATAGCCTAGAAAGTGAAGTAGTGGAGGCGGGAACCATACATAGTTTTAAGGCGAGGTATGATAAAGCTCATGGAGCAGGGAGAGAGAGGACCTAGTAGCAATCAGTGAAGAGGCGGGGCCAGGAGCTATGACTCGACCCCTGCAACCACAAATAGGTGAGTACAAATAGGTGACAGGGAATACTTGTCAGGAAGACAGCAGCGAGTCATGGTACGTGGCGAGGTGTCAGAGTGGGCACCTGTGACCAGCGGGGTCCCACAGGGGTCAGTCCTAGGACCAGTGCTGTTTCTGGTATTTGTGAACGACATGACGGAAGGAATAGACTCTGAGGTGTCCCTGTTTGCAGATGACGTGAAGTTGATGAGAAGAATTCACTCGATCGAAGACCAGGCAGAACTACAAAGGGATCTGGACAGGCTGCAGACCTGGTCCAGCAATTGGCTCCTGGAGTTCAATCCCACCAAGTGCAAAGTCATGAAGATTGGGGAAGGGCAAAGAAGACCGCAGACGGAGTACAGTCTAGGGGGCCAGAGACTACAAACCTCACTCAAGGAAAAAGATCTTGGGGTGAGTATAACACCAGGCACATCTCCTGAAGCGCACATCAACCAAATAACTGCTGCAGCATATGGGCGCCTAGCAAACCTCAGAACAGCATTCCGACATCTTAATAAGGAATCGTTCAGGACCCTGTACACCGTGTACGTTAGGCCCATATTGGAGTATGCGGCACCAGTTTGGAACCCACACCTAGCCAAGCACGTAAAGAAACTAGAGAAAGTGCAAAGGTTTGCAACAAGACTAGTCCCAGAGCTAAGAGGTATGTCCTACGAGGAGAGGTTAAGGGAAATCAACCTGACGACACTGGAGGACAGGAGAGATAGGGGGGACATGATAACGACATACAAAATACTGAGAGGAATTGACAAGGTGGACAAAGACAGGATGTTCCAGAGATTGGACACAGTAACAAGGGGACACAGTTGGAAGCTGAAGACACAGATGAATCACAGGGATGTTAGGAAGTATTTCTTCAGCCACAGAGTAGTCAGTAAGTGGAATAGTTTGGGAAGCGATGTAGTGGAGGCAGGATCC
>NW_027197667.1:0-32500 GCF_038502225.1 Cherax quadricarinatus | reverse complement strand
AAACCATGTTGGCTGCTGTTGATGAGATCATTCCTTTCTAGGTGTTCCACCACTCTTCTCCCGATAATCTTCTCCATGACTTTGCATACTATACATGTCAGTGACACTGGTCAGTAGTTTAGTGCTTCATGTCTGTCTACTTTTTAAAAAACCGGGACCACATTTGCTGTCTTCCACACCTCAGGTAGTCGCCGTGTTTCGATAGATGTGTTGAAAATTGTTGTTAATGGTACACATAGCGCCTGTGCTGCGTCTCTCAGGACTCATGGAGAGATGTTATCAAGCGTTAATGATACCCAAAGTGTTGCACATGTATCAAATACGACACCTAGGTGTCTTTATTGACGATAATAATACGCAGAGTGTTGCACATACGTCTAAAGCCTAGGAAATACTGATTAAAACACGGATTGTTTGGCAGTACCAGCGCCACCTAGCAACCAGTTAAGTTCAAACACTGCGGTTCCACTGAGGTTCCACCGAGGTTCCACTGAGGTTCCACTGAGGTTCCACTGAGGTTCCACTGAGGTTCCACTGAGGTTCCACTCAGGTTCCACTCAGGTTCCACTGAGGTTCCACTGAGGTTCCACTGAGGTTCCACTGAGGTTCCACTCAGGTTCCACTGAGGTTCCACTGAGGTTCCACTGAGGTTCCACTGAGGTTCCACTGAGGTTCCACTGAGGTTCCACTGAGGTTCCACTCATGTTCCACTGAGGTTCCACTGAGGTTCCACTCAGGTTCCACTGAGGTTCCACTGAGGTTCCACTGAGGTTCCACTGAGGTTCCACTCAGGTTCCACTCAGGTTCCACTCAGGTTCCACTCAAGTTCCACTCAGGTTCCACTCAAGTTCTACTGAGGTTCCACTGAGGTTCCACTGAGGTTCCACTGAGGTTCCACTGAGGTTCCACTGAGGTTCCACTGAGGTTCCACTCAGGTTCCACTCAGGTTCCACTCAGGTTCCACTGAGGTTCCACTCAGGTTCCACTCAGGTTCCACTGAGGTTCCACTGAGGTTCCACTGAGGTTCCACTGAGGTTCCACTGAGGTTCCACTCAGGTTCCACTCAGGTTCCACTCAGGTTCCGCTCAGGTTCCACTCAAGTTCCACTCAAGTTCCACTGTACAAGACTCACAAAAAGTTTGTTAACTTACTCTTATAAAACAGATTTTTTTAACTCTCGCCAAAATCTGCTAAAGTATTCCTTAATATACCTCACAACACTGGGGGATACCTCTACTGGTCACACTTTACCTCACAACACTGGGGGATACCTCTACTGGTCACACTTTACCTCACAACACTGGGGGATACCTCAACTGGTCACACTCTACCTCACAACACTGGGGGATACCTCTACTGGTCACACTTTACCTCACAACACTGGGGGATACCTCAACTGGTCACACTTTACCTCACAACACAAGGGGATACCTCAACTGGTCACACTCTACCTCACAACACTGGGGGATACCTCTACTGGTCACACTTTACCTCACAACACTGGGGATACCTCTACTGGTCACACTTTACCTCACAACACTGGGGGATACCTCAACTGGTCACACTTTACCTCACAACACAAGGGGATACCTCAACTGGTCACACTCTACCTCACAACACTGGGGGATACCTCTACTGGTCACACTTTACCTCACAACACTGGGGATACCTCTACTGGTCACACTTTACCTCACAACACTGGGGGATACCTCAACTGGTCACACTCTACCTCACAACACTGGGGGATACCTCTACTGGTCACACTTTACCTCACAATACTAGGGGATACCTCAACTGGTCACACTACTGCACAACACTTGAGATACCTCAACTGGTCATACATTTCCTCACAACATTGGGAGATACCTCAACTGGTCACATTTTACCTCACAACACAGGGGGGATACCTCAACTGTTCACGCTTTACCTCACAACACAAGGGGATACCTCAACTGGTCACACTTTACTTCACAACAATGAGGATACCTAAACTGGTCACACTTTACCTAAAATCACTGGGGATACCTCAACTGGTCACATTTTGCCTCACAACACTAGGGATACCTCAACATGTCATACTTTACCTCACGACACTGTGGGATACCTCAAATGGTCAACCTTTACCTCACAACACTGGGGGATATCTTAACTGGTCACACTTTACATCACAACACTGGGGATACATCAACTGTTCGCACTTTTCCTCACAACACTGGAGGATATCTCAACGGGTCACATTTTACCTCACAACACTGGGGGATACCTCAACTGGTCACGCTTTACCTCACAACACTGGGGGATACTTCAACTGGTCACATTTTACCTCACAACACTGGGGATATCTCAACTGGTTACACTTTACCTCACAACTCTGGGGATACCTCAACTGGTCATACTTTAACTCACAACACTGGGGGATATCTCAACGGGTCACATTTTTCCTCACAACACTGGGGGATACCTCAACTGGTCACGCTTTACCTCACAACACTGGGGGGATACTTCAACTGGTCACATTTTACCTCACAACACTGGGGATATCTCAACTGGTTACACTTTACCTCACAACTCTGGGGATACCTCAACTGGTCATACTTTAACTCACAACACTGGGGGATACCTCAACTGGTCACACTTTACCTCACAACACTGGGGGATACCTCAACTGGTCACACTTTACCTCACAACATTGGGGGATACCTCAATCTGTCACACTTCACCTCACAACACTGGGGATACTTCAACTGGTCACACTTCATCTCACAACGCTGGGGGATATCTCAACTTGTCACACTTTGCCTCACAACACTAGGGGATACCTCAACTGGTCACACTTTACCTCAAAACACTGGGCGATACCTCATCTGGTCACACTTTTCCTCACAACACTCGGGATACCTCAACCGGTCACACTTTGCCCAACAACACTGGCGATACCTCAACTGGTCACACTTTACCTCACAACACTGTGGGATACCTAAACTGGTCACACTTTACCTCACAAAAACTGGGGGATACCCCAACTGGTCACAATTTACCTCACAACACTAGGGATACCTCAACTGGTCATACTTTACCTCACAACACCGGGGTATACCTCAACTGGCCAAACTTTACATCACAACGCTGGGGATACCTCAACTGGTCAGACTTTTCCTCACATCACTAGGGGATACCTCAACTGGTCACACTTTACCTCACAACACTGGAGGATACCTCAAATCGTTACATTTTACCTCAAAACACTAGGGGATACCTCAACTGGTCACACTTTACATCACAACACTGGGGGATACCTCGACTGGTCACATTGTACCTCACAATACTTGGGATACCTCAACTTGTCATACTTTTTCTCACAACGCTGGGGATACCTAAACTGGTAACACTTTACCTTACAACACTGCGGGATACCTCAACTGATCACACTTTACCTCACAACGCTGGGGGATACCTCAATTAGTCACACATTATCTCACAAAACTTGGGATACCTCAACTGGTCACACTTTACCTCAAAACACTGGAGGATACCTCAAATGGTCACACTTTACATCACAACATTGGGGGATACCTCAACCTGTCACAATTCACCTCACAACACTGGGGATACTTCAACTGGTCACAATTTACCTTACAACAATGGGGGATACCTCAACTGGTCACACTTTACCTGAGAAAACTGGGGATAACTCAACTGGTCACACTTTACCTCACAACACTGGGGGATACCTCAAATGGTCACACTTTACATCACAACACTATGGGATACTTCAACTGGTCACATTTTACCTCACAACACTGGGGATACCTCAACTGGTTGCACTTTACCTCACAACATTGGGGGATACCTCAATCTGTCACACTTCATCTCACAACACTGGGGATACTTCAACTTGTCACACTTTACCTCACAACATTAGGGGATACCTCAACTTGTCACACTTTTCCTTACAACACTAGGGGATACCTCAACTGGTCACACTACCTCACAACACTGGGGGATACCTCAACTGGTCACACTTTACCTCACAACACTGAAGGATACCTCAACTGGTCTCACTTTGCCTCAAAACACTGGGGATACCTCAACTGGTCACACTTTATCTCACAAAGCTGTGGGATACCTCAACTGGTCACACTTCCTCACAGCACTGGGGGATACCTGAACTGATCTCACTTTACCTCAAAACACTGGAGGATACCTCAAATGGTCACACTTTACATCACAACACTATGGGATACCTCAACTGGTCACGCTTTACCTCACAACACTGGGGGATACTTCAACTGGTCACACTTTACCTCACAACACTGGGGATACCTCAACTGGTTACACTTTACCTCACAACACTGGGGGATACTTCAACTTGTCACACTTTACCTCACAACATTAGGGGATACCTCAACTTGTCACACTTTTCCTTACAATACTAGGGGATACCTCAACTGGTCACACTTTACCTCACAACACTGGGGGATATCTCAACTGGTCACACTTTACCTCACAACGCTGGGGTATACCCCAACTGGTCACAATTTACCTCCCAACACTAGGGATACCTCAACTGGCCAAACTTTACCTCACAACACTGGAGGATACCTCAAACCGTTACACTTTACCTCAAAACACTGGGGGATACCTCAACTGGCCACACTTTACATCACAACACTGGGGGATACCTCAACTGGTCACATTTTACCTTACAACACTTGGGATACCTCAACTGGTCACGCTTTACCTCACAACACTGGGGGATACGTAAACTGGTCGCACGTTACCTCACAACACTGCGGGATACCTCAACTTGTCACACTTTTTCTCACAACGCTGGGGATACCTAAACTGGTAACGCTTTACCTCACAACACTGCGGGATACCTCAACTTGTCACACTTTTTCTCACAACGCTGGGGATACCTAAACTGGTAACGCTTTACCTCACAACACTGCGGGATACCTCAACTTGTCACACTTTTTCTCACAACGCTGGGGATACCTTAACTGGCCACACTTTAACTCACAACACTGGAGGATACCTCAACTAGTCCCAATTTGCCTAAAAACACTGGGGGATACCTCAACTGGTCACACTTTGTTTCACAAAACTGGGGATACCTGAACTGGTCACACTTTACCTCGCAACTCTGGAGGATACCTCAAATGGTTACACTTTACCTCAGAACACTGGAGGATATCTCAACTGGTCACGCTTTACCTCACAACATTGGGGGATACCTCAACCTGTCACACTTCACCTCACAACTCTGGGGATACTTCAACTGGTCACACTTTACCTCACAACACTAGGGGATACCTCAACTTGTCAAACTTTGCCTCACAACACTAGGGGATACCTCAACTGGTCACACTTTACCTCACAACACTGGGGGATACCTCAACTGGTCACAATTTACCTCGCAACACTGGGGGATACCTCAACTTTTCACATTTTACCTTACAACACTTGGGATACCTCAACTGGTCACGCTTTACCTCACAACACTGGGGGATACCTCAACTTGTCAAACTTTGCCTCACAACACTAGGGGATACCTCAACTGGTCACACTTTACCTCACAACACTGGGGGATACGTCAACTTGTCACACTTTACCTCACAACACTGGGGGATACCTCAACTGGTCAAACTTTACCTCACAACTCTGGGGTATACCCCAACTGGTCACACTTTACCTCACAACACTAGGGATACCTCAACTGGTCATACTTTACCTCACAACACTGGGGTATACCTCAAATGGCCAATCTTTATATCACAACGCTGGGGGATACCTCTTCTGGTCACACGTTTCCTCACAACACTGGGGGATACCTCAACTGGTCACACTTTACCCCACAACACTGGAAAATACCTCAAATGGTTACACTTTAACTCACAACACTTGGGGATACCTCAACTTGTCACACTTTACCTCACAGCACTGTGGGATACCACAACTGGTCACACTTTGCCTCACAAGACTGGGGATACCTCAACTGGTCACACTTTATCTCACAAAGCTGTGGGATACCTCAACTGGTCACACTTCCTCACAGCACTGGGGGATACCTCAACTGGTCACACTTTACCTCACAACACTGTGGGATACCTCAACTGATCTCACTTTACCTCAAAACACTGGGGGATAGCTCAACTGGTCACACTTTACCTCACAACACTGGGGGATACCTCAACTGGTCACACTTTACATCACAACACTGTGGGATACCTCTACTGGTCACACTTTACCTCACAACACTAGGGGATACCTCAACCGGTCGCACTACCGCACAACACTTGGGGATACCTCAACTGGTCACACTTACCTCACAACAGTGGGGGATACCTCAACTGGTCACACTTTACCTCAGAACACTGGGGATACCTCAACTCGTCACACTTAACCTCACAACACTGGGGATACCTCAACTCGTCACACTTAACCTCACAACACTGGGGATACCTCAACTGGTCACACTACCTCACAACACTTGGGATACCTCAACTAGTACAATGCTCTGATTTTACTCAAGTCTGAAATTAGTTTCCTTCCTTCACCTCTAAATATTTGAGTACAATTCATCTAGAATAACTGTATGTATATATATATATATATATATATATATATATATATATATATATATATATATATATATATATATATATATATATATATATATATATATATATATATATATATATATATATATATATATATATATATATATATATATATATATATATATATATATATATATATATATATATATATATGTCCCACCGACGTGTTTGTGTGTTTATGTACACATAATCTATCAGTCGTCAGCAACATTCGAACCTGTACACTCTGTCTGAAGGCACACAGAACTTTGGCCACCCAGCCAAGTTCCGGATAAGTGTGGGCGTCTAGCAGAAGCTAGATGGTCGCTCCCACACCCCGGGACACCTGGCTAGTAGAAAATTATTTTATCAAATCCTGCCACATGCTGTGAACAACGAAAGAGATTTTGAAATGTTTGTTTGCGAGTTGTTCATTGCACCGTGTACTATGTTACAGTGTGTGCAGGTTCGAATCCTAACGGACTGAGAGATAATGTTTGTTAAAAATTTCTCCTATTTGAGAATTGTTAAACGCATGTACACATACAGAGGCCTGGTCTCAGGCCGAGTAGAGGGGGCGTTGACCCCCGAAACACGCTCCAGGTATATTCCAGGTATACTCCAGGTATGCTCCAGGTATACTTCAGATATACTCCAGGTAATATATTCCTTTTCCCGAGTAAGTTAAATATTAAGGATAATTACCGTAGAGTTTGGTCAGACTGCTGACCATGCCCAGGGTGCCACACAGCTCACTCCTGAGAGCAATTGACTCACAATCGCAGGGTTCTGGGTTCGATTTCTTGCCGTGGAGACAAATAAAGGGCAGTTCCCTGACACCCCACCAAGGAAGGAGCACTAATAGGTATCTCTGTTGTAGCTGACTGTTGTAGGTAGCATCCAGTGGAAGAAATGAGTCAGGAAAGTACAGTGTGTTGCATCTGATGTAAACAAACGTTGGAGTCGTGTGTGTAAGACACTCCAGTTCCTGCTGTTAGTGTTTAAGTAGTGGATAATAAACATTCATGTGCTTAATGAAGTTCACTCGTAATGTTGACGGTGTACTGTTGAATGTTTAAACACAGTAGTATCTCTGTTTTGTGTTAAATTTTATGTTTCTACTATTTTAATGTTATATGAAGTTGATACTTTTTAAGTTACGAAACAAGAAAACTGATAATGTAAGACCGTGAGTGTCACACACACACACACACACACACACACACACACACACACACACACACACACAACACACACACACACACACACACAACACACACACACACACACACACACACACACACACACACACACACACACACACATACATACACACACACACACACACACACACACACACACACACACACACACACACACACATACACACACACACACACACACACACACACACACACACACACACACACACACACACACACACACACACACACACACACACACACACACACACACACACACACACACACACACACACACACACACACACACACACACACACACACACACACACACACACACACACACACACACACACACACACACACACACACACACACACACACACACACACACACACACACACACACACACACACACACACACACACACACACACACACACACACACACACACACACACACACACACACACACACACACACACACACACACACACACACACACACACACACACACACACACACACACACACACACACACACACAACACACACACACACACACACACACACACACACACACACACACACACACACACACACACACACACACACACACACACACACACACACACACACACACACACACACACACACACACACACACACACACACACACACACACACACACACACACACACACACACACACACACACACACACACACACACACACACACACACACACACACACACACACACACACACACACACACACACACACACACACACACACACACACACACACACACACACACACACACACACACACACACACACACACACACACACACACACACACACACACACACACACACACACACACACACACACACACACACACACACACACACACACACACACACACACACACACACACACACACACACACACACACACACACACACACACACACACACACACACACACACACACACACACACACACACACACACACACACACACACACACACACACACACACACACACACACACACACACACACACACACACACACACACACACACACACACACACACACACACACACACACACACACACACACACACACACACACACACACACACACACACACACACACACACACACACACACACACACACACACACACACACACACACACACACAACACACACACACACACACACACACACACACACACACACACACACACACACACACACAACACACACACACACACACACACACACACACACACACACACACACACACACACACACACACACAACCCCCGTTGAGGTGAGCACTAACACATTTAAGCACTAACTCACTTAAAACTTAGCTCTCAACCCTAACTCGCTTAAGGGAATTGTTTGTGTGTTTGTCAGAAAATAAAGCAGCGGAGGTGGCGGCACAAGACAAGAAGAATGAGGAAGACAAACAGAAAATAAAGAGGAAATGAGGAAAAAATATGAAAGCTAGAATAACGATGAGATAATGAAAACAGGAACAGGTGTAGTAACGGAGGAGAATGAAAAATAGGAAGAGGAGAAGAAAGGGTTTACTGGAAGTACAGTTGCAGAGACTTTCGAGTTTTCCCAAGAAATTAGGTGCTTGAACTAGGACAAGCACCTAATTTTGGTGGTGCTGTTAGTGTACGGCACCTAATTTTGGTGGTGCTGTTAGTTTACGGCGCCTAATTTTGGTGGTGCTGGTAGTGTACGGCACCTAATTTTGGTGGTGCTGTTAGTGTACGGCACCTAATTTTGGTGGTGCTGTTAGTTTACAGCACCTAATTTTGGTGGTGCTGTTAGTGTACGGCACCTAATTTTGGTTGTGCTGTTAGTTTACGGCACCTAATTTTGGTGGTGCTGTTAGTTTACAGCACCTAATTTTGGTGGTGCTGTTAGTGTACGGCACCTAATTTTGGTGGTGCTGTTAGTGTACAGCACCTAATTTTGGTGGTGCTGTTAGTGTACGGCACCTAATTTTGGTGGTGCTGTTAGTGTACAGCACCTAATTTTGGTGGTGCTGTTAGTGTACAGTACCTAATTTTGGTGGTGCTGTTAGTGTACAGTACCTAATTTTGGTGGTGCTGTTAGTGTTCGGCACCTAATTTTGGTGGTGCAGATGGTTTACAGCAATATTCCAGCTTTGAGAGAACATGAGACGTAAAGTGTATGGTCATTGGTTGGGAATCCATTGTTTTGAAAGTTCTAGTTATCCACTCTATCGTTATCCCTCTCATAATCTTAATAAATTAAAATTGTGTCTCTTTTTTCCAGTTTCTGGGTTGAAAAAATCCGCCACACACACTTTCATCAAATTGCAAGTGGTTATTGTAAGTGGTTACTGTAAGTGGTTATTGTGTCTGTTGTAAGTGGTTATTGTAAGTGGTTATTGTAAGTGGTTATTGTGTTTGTTGTAAGTGGTTATTGTAAGTGGTTATTGTAAGTGGTTACTGTAAGTGGTTATTGTGTTTGTTGTAAGTGGTTATTGTAAGTGGTTATTGTAAGTGGTTACTGTAAGTGGTTATTATGTTTGTTGTAAGTGGTTATTGTAAGTGGTTACTGTAAGTGGTTATTGTGTTTGTTGTAAGTGGTTATTGTAAGTGGTTATTGTAAGTGGTTACTGTAAGTGGTTATTATGTTTGTTGTAAGTGGTTATTGTAAGTGGTTATTGTAAGTGGTTACTGTAAGTGGTTATTATGTTTGTTGTAAGTGGTTATTGTAAGTGGTTACTGTAAGTGGTTATTGTGTTTGTTGTAAGTGGTTATTGTAAGTGGTTATTGTGTTTGTTGTAAGTGGTTATTGTAAGTGGTTATTGTAAGTGGTTATTGTGTCTGTTGTAAGTGGTTATTGTAAGTGGTTATTGTGTTTGTTGTAAGTGGTTATTGTAAGTGGTTATTGTGTTTGTTGTAAGTGGCTATTGTAAGTGGTTACTGTAAGTGGTTATTGTGTTTGTTGTAAGTGGTTATTGTAAGTGGTTATTGTAAGTGGTTATTGTGTTTGTTGTAAGTGGTTATTGTAAGTGGTTATTGTAAGTGGTTATTGTACGTGGTTATTGTAAGTAGTTATTGTAAGTGGCTATTGTACGTGGTTATTGTAAGTGGTTACTGTAAGTGGTTATTATGTTTGTTGTAAGTGGTTATTGTAAGTGGTTATTGTAAGTGGTTATTGTACGTGGTTATTGTAAGTAGTTATTGTAAGTGGCTATTGTACGTGCTTATTGTAAGTGGTTATTGTACGTGGTTATTGTAAGTAGTTATTGTAAGTGGTTATTGTACGTGGTTATTGTAAGTGGTTATTGTACGTGGTTATTGTAAGTAGTTATTGTAAGTGGTTATTGTACGTGGTTATTCTACGTGGTTATTGTGTTTGTTGTAAGTAGCTATTGTAAGTGGTTGATGTAAGTGGTTATTGTGTTTGTTGTAAGTAGCTATTGTAAGTGGTTGATGTAAGTGGTTATTGTGTTTATTATAAGTGATTGTAAGTGGTTATTGTGTTTGTTGTAAGAGGTTATTGTAAATGGTTATTTTAAGCGGTCATTGTAAGTGGTTTGTGTAAGTGGTTGTTTTTGTTGTAAGTGGTTATTGCAAGTGTTGCAAGTGGTTATTGTGTTTGTTGTAGGTGATTACTGTGTTTGTTTTAAGTGGTTATTGTAAGTAGTTGTTGTAAGTGGTTACTGTGTTTGTTTTAAGTGGTTATTGTAAGTGGCTATTGTAAGTGGTTATTGTGTTTGTTTTAAGTGGTTATTGTAAGTGGTTGTTGTAAGTGGTTATTGTGTTTGTTGTAAGTGGTTATTGTAAGTGTTGTAAGTGGTTATTGTGATTGGTTAATGCGAGTGTTTGTTGTAAGTGGTTATTGCGGGTGGTTATTATAAGTGGTCATTGTAAGTGGTCATGATAAGTGGTCACCATAAGTGGTCATTACAAGTCACCAGCACAAGTAATTAATGTGTGTGGTCATTATAAGTGTTTAATGTAAGTGGATATTGTAAGTGGTTAATATAAGTGGTTGTTATAAGTGGTAATAGCAACCCTGTTCATCTATCAACTTGACTTGTCTTGAATATCACTTGACGTGTCTGGAACATCACTGACGTGTCTGGAACATCACTTGACGTGTCTGGAACATCACTTGAGGTGTCTGGAACATCACTTGACGTGTCTGGAACATCACTTGACGTGTCTGGAACATCACTTGACGTGTCTGGAACATCACTTGACGTGTCTGGAACATCACTTGACGTGTCTTGAACATCACTTGACGTGTCTGGAGCATCACTTGACGTGTCTGGAACATCACTTGACGTGTCTGGAACATCACTTGACGTGTCTGGAACATTACTTGACGTGTCTTGAACATCACTTGACGTGTTTGGAACATCACTTGACGTGTCTGGAACATTATTTGACGTGTCTGGAACATCACTTGACGTATCTGGAACATCACTTGACGTGTCTGGAACATCACTGACGTGTCTGGAACATCACTTGACGTGTCTGGAACATCACTTGACGTGTCTGGAACACCACTTGACGTGTCTGGAACATCACTTGACGTGTCTGGAACACCACTTGACGTGTCTGGAACATCACTGACGTGTCTGGAACATCACTTGACGTGTCTGGAACATCACTTGACGTGTCTGGAACATCACTTGACGTGTCTGGAACATCACTTGACGTGTCTGGAACATCACTTGACGTGTCTGGAACATCACTTGACGTGTCTGGAACATCACTTGACGTGTCTGGAACATCTCTTGACGTGTCTTGAACATCACTTGACGTGTCTGGAACATCACTTGACGTGTCTGGAACATCACTTGACGTGTCTGGAACATCACTTGACGTGTCTGGAACATCCCTTGACGTGTCTTGAACATCACTTGACGTGTCTGGAACATCACTTGACGTGTCTGGAACATCACTTGACGTGTCTGGAACATCACTTGGCGTGTCTGGAACATCACTTGACGTGTCTGGAACATCGCTTCACCTGACTGTCTGCCATATTTAAATTAATGAAGAAGTGTTTGTAATATTATCTATCAATAGACAAAATTATCTATCAGTAGACAATATTATCTATCAGTAGACAACATTACTCCAATAGTCTAGTTTTGATACCACAATTAACATGTATATTGCATGTATTATTATGTATATTTCTATATATAATCTAAGCGAGAGTCTCCAAACAGTGAAGTATCTCTCATAAATGTAATATCTCTCATCAGTGTTGTATCTCTCATCAGTGTTGTATCTCTCATCAGTGTTGTATCTCTCATCAGTGTTGTATCTCTCATCAGTGTAGTATCTCTCATCAGTGTTGTATCTCTCATCAGTGTTGTATCTCTCATCAGTGTAGTATCTCTCATCAGTGTTGTATCTCTCATCAGTGTTGTATCTCTCATCAGTGTTGTATCTCTCATCAGTGTTGTATCTCTCATCAGTGTTGTATCTCTCACAATCTCTCATCAGTGTAGTATCTCTCATCAGTGATGTATCTCTCATCAGTGTTGTATCTCTCATCAGTGTTATATGTTGTATCTCTCATCAGTGTAGTATCTCTCATCAGTGTTGTATCTCTCATCAGTGTTGTATCTCTCATCAGTGTTGTATCTCTCATCAGTGTTGTATCTCTCATCAGTGTTGTATCTCTCACAAGTGTTATATCTCTCATCAGTGTTGTGTCTCACATCAGTGTAGTATCTCTCAACAGGGTTATATCTCTCATCAGTGTAGTATCTCTCATAAATGTAATATCTCACATCAGTGTAGTATCTCTCACCAGGCTCACCGGGCCGCGGGGGCGTTGACCCCCGGAACTCTCTCCAGGTAAACTCCAGTGTTATATCTCTCATCAGTGTAGTATCTCTCATAAATGTAATATCTCTCATCATTAAAGAATCTCTCACCAGTGTTATATCTCTCATCAGTGTAGTATCTCTCATAAATGTAATATCTCTCATCATTAAAGAATCTCTCACCAGTGTTATATCTCTCATCAGTGTAGTATCTCTCATCAGTGTAGTATCTCTCATAAATGTAATATCTCTCATCATTAAAGAATCTCTCATCAGTGTTATATCTCTCATCAGTGTAGTATCTCTCAACAGGGTTATATCTCTCATCAGTGTAGTATCTCTCATAAATGTAATATCTCTCATCAGTGTAGTATCTCTCACCAGGCTCACCGGGCCGCGGGGGCGTTGACCCCCGGAACTCTCTCCAGGTAAACTCCAGTGTTATATCTCTCATCAGTGTAGTATCTCTCATCAGTGTTATATCTCTCATCAGTGTAGTATCTCTCAACAGGGTTATATCTCTCATCAGTGTAGTATCTCTCATAAATGTAATATCTCTCATCATTAAAAAATCTCTCACCAGTGTTATATCTCTCATCAGTGTTGTATCTCTCATCAGTGTAGTATCTCTCATAAATGTAATATCTCTCATCATTAAAGAATCTCTCACCAGTGTTATATCTCTCATCAGTGTTGTATCTCTCATCAGTGTAGTATCTCTCATAAATGTAATATCTCTCATCATTAAAGAATCTCTCATCAGTGTTATATCTCTCATCAGTGTAGTATCTCTCATAAATGTAATATCTCTCATCATTAAAGAATCTCTCATCAGTGTTATATCTCTCATCAGTGTAGTATCTCTCATAAATGTAATATCTCTCATCATTAAAGAATCTCTCATCAGTGTTATATCTCTCATCAGTGTAGTATCTCTCATAAATGTAATATCTCTCATCATTAAAGAATCTCTCATCAGTGTTATATCTCTCATCAGTGTAGTATCTCTCATAAATGTAATATCTCTCGTCAGTGTAGTATCTCTCACCAGTGTTGTATCTCTCATCAGTGTTGTATCTCTCACCAGTGTTGTATCTCTCATCAGTATTGTATCTCTCATCAGTGTTGTATCTCTCATCAGTGTAGTATCTCTCACCAGTGTAGTATCTCTCATCAGTGTTGTATCTCTCACCAGTGTTGTATCTCTCATCAGTGTTGTATCTCTCACCAGTGTAGTATCTCTCATCAGTGTTGTATCTCTCACCAGTGTAGTATCTCTCATCAGTGTTGTATCTCTCATCAGTGTTGTATCTCTCATCAGTGTTGTATCTCTCATCAGTGTAGTATCTCTCATTAGTGTTGTATCTCTCATCAGTGTTGTATCTCTCATCAGTGTTGTATCTCTCACCAGTTTAGTATCTCTCATTAGTGTTGTATCTCTCATCAGTGTTGTATCTCTCATCAGTGTTGTATCTCTCACCAGTGTAGTATCTCTCATCAGTGTTGTATCTCTCACCAGTGTTGTATCTCTCATCAGTATTGTATCTCTCATCAGTGTTGTATCTCTCATCAGTGTAGTATCTCTCACCAGTGTAGTATCTCTCATCAGTGTTGTATCTCTCACCAGTGTTGTATCTCTCATCAGTGTTGTATCTCTCACCAGTGTAGTATCTCTCATCAGTGTTGTATCTCTCACCAGTGTAGTATCTCTCATCAGTGTTGTATCTCTCATCAGTGTAGTATCTCTCATCAGTGTTGTATCTCTCACCAGTGTAGTATCTCTCATCAGTGTTGTATCTCTCACCAGTGTAGTATCTCTCACCAGTGTAGTATCTCTCACCAGTGTAGTATCTCTCATCAGTGTTGTATCTCTCACCAGTGTAGTATCTCTCACCAGTGTAGTATCTCTCACCAGTGTAGTATCTCTCACCAGTGTAGTATCTCTCATCAGTGTTGTATCTCTCACCAGTGTAGTATCTCTCATCAGTGTTGTATCTCTCACCAGTGTAGTATCTCTCACCAGTGTAGTATCTCTCATCAGTGTAGTATCTCTCATCAGTTTAGTATCTCTCAACAATGAAGTATCTCTCATCAGTGTAGTATCTCTCATCAGTTTAGTATCTCTCAACAATGAAGTATCTCTCATCAGTGTAGTATCTCTCATCAGTGTAGTATCTCTCAACAATGAAGTATCTCTCATCAGTGTAGTATCTCTCAACAATGAAGTATCTCTCATCAGTGTAGTATCTCTCAACAATGAAGTATCTCTCATCAGTGTAATATCTCTCAACAATGAAGTATCTCTCATCAGTGTAGTATCTCTCATCAGTGTAGTATCTCTCAACAATGAAGTATCTCTCATCAGTGTAGTATCTCTCATCAGTGTAGTATCTCTCATCAGTGTAGTATCTCTCAACAATGAAGTATCTCTCATCAGTGTAGTATCTCTCATCAGTGTAGTATCTCTCATCAGTGTAGTATCTCTCACCAGTGTTGTATCTCTCATCAGTGTTGTATCTCTCATCAGTGTTGTATCTCTCATCAGTGTTGTATCTCTCACCAGTGTTGTATCTCTCATCAGTGTTGTATCTCTCATCAGTGTTGTATCTCTCATCAGTGTTGTATCTCTCATCAGTGTAGTATCTCTCATCAGTGTAGTATCTCTCATAAATGTAACATCTCTCACCAGTGTAGTATCTCTCACCAGTGTAACATCTCTCACCAGTGTAGTATCTCTCATCAGTGTTGTATCTCTCATCAGTGTTGTATCTCTCATCAGTGTTGTATCTCTCATCAGTGTTGTATCTCTCATTAGTGTTGTATCTCTCATCAGTGTTGTATCTCTCATCAGTGTTGTATCTCTCACCAGTGTAGTATCTCTCATTAGTGTTGTATCTCTCATCAGTGTTGTATCTCTCATCAGTGTAGTGTCTCTCATTAGTGTTGTATCTCTCATCAGTGTTGTATCTCTCACCAGTGTAGTATCTCTCATTAGTGTTGTATCTCTCATCAGTGTTGTATCTCTCATCAGTGTTGTATCTCTCACCAGTGTAGTATCTCTCATTAGTGTTGTATCTCTCATCAGTGTTGTATCTCTCATCAGTGTAGTATCTCTCATTAGTGTTGTATCTCTCATCAGTGTTGTATCTCTCATCAGTGTTGTATCTCTCACCAGTGTAGTATCTCTCATCAGTGTTGTATCTCTCATCAGTGTTGTATCTCTCATCAGTGTTGTATCTCTCATCAGTGTAGTATCTCTCATTAGTGTTGTATCTCTCATCAGTGTTGTATCTCTCATCAGTGTTGTATCTCTCACCAGTGTAGTATCTCTCATCAGTGTTGTATCTCTCATCAGTGTTGTATCTCTCACCAGTGTAGTATCTCTCATTAGTGTTGTATCTCTCATCAGTGTTGTATCTCTCATCAGTGTAGTATCTCTCATAAATGTAACATCTCTCACCAGTGTAGTATCTCTCACCAGTGTAGTATCTCTCATCAGTGTAGTATCTCTCATCAGTGTAGTATCTCTCATCAGTGTAGTATCTCTCATCAGTTTAGTATCTCTCAACAATGAAGTATCTCTCATCAGTGTAGTATCTCTCATCAGTGTAGTATCTCTCATCAGTGTAGTATCTCTCATCAGTGTAGTATCTCTCATCAGTGTAGTATCTCTCATCAGTTTAGTATCTCTCAACAATGAAGTATCTCTCATCAGTGTAGTATCTCTCATCAGTGTAGTATCTCTCATCAGTGTTGTATCTCTCATCAGTGTAGTATCTCTCATCAGTGTAGTATCTCTCATCAGTGTAGTATCTCTCATCAGTGTAGTATCTCTCATCAGTGTAGTATCTCTCATCAGTGTAGTATCTCTCATCAGTTTAGTATCTCTCAACAATGAAGTATCTCTCATCAGTGTATCTCTCATCAGTGTAGTATCTCTCATCAGTGTAGTATCTCTCATCAGTGTAGTATCTCTCATCAGTGTAGTATCTCTCAAGTTTAGTATCTCTCAACAATGAAGTATCTCTCATCAGTGTAGTATCTCTCATCAGTGTAGTATCTCTCATCAGTGTAGTATCTCTCATCAGTGTAGTATCTCTCATCAGTGTAGTATCTCTCATCAGTGTAGTATCTCTCAACAATGAAGTATCTCTCATCAGTGTAGTATCTCTCATCAGTGTAGTATCTCTCATCAGTGTAGTATCTCTCATCAGTGTAGTATCTCTCATCAGTGTAGTATCTCTCAACAATGAAGTATCTCTCATCAGTGTAGTATCTCTCAACAATGAAGTATCTCTCATCAGTGTAGTATCTCTCAACAATGAAGTATCTCTCATCAGTGTAGTATCTCTCACAAATGAAGTATCTCTCATCAGTGTAGTATCTCTCATCAGTGTAGTATTTCTCAACAATGAAATATCTCTCATCAGTGTAGTATCTCTCATCAGTGTAGTATCTCTCAACAATGAAGTATCTCTCATCAGTGTAGTATCTCTCAACAATGAAGTATCTCTCATCAGTGTAGTATCTCTCATCAGTTTAGTATCTCTCAACAATGAAGTATCTCTCATCAGTGTAGTATCTCTCATCAGTGTAGTATCTCTCATCAGTGTTGTATCTCTCATCAGTGTAGTATCTCTCATCAGTGTAGTATCTCTCATCAGTGTAGTATCTCTCATCAGTGTAGTATCTCTCATCAGTGTAGTATCTCTCATCAGTTTAGTATCTCTCAACAATGAAGTATCTCTCATCAGTGTAGTATCTCTCATCAGTGTAGTATCTCTCATCAGTGTAGTATCTCTCATCAGTGTAGTATCTCTCAACAATGAAGTATCTCTCATCAGTGTAGTATCTCTCATCAGTGTAGTATCTCTCATCAGTGTAGTATCTCTCATCAGTGTAGTATCTCTCATCAGTGTAGTATCTCTCATCAGTGTAGTATCTCTCATCAGTGTAGTATCTCTCAACAATGAAGTATCTCTCATCAGTGTAGTATCTCTCATCAGTGTAGTATCTCTCATCAGTGTAGTATCTCTCATCAGTGTAGTATCTCTCATCAGTGTAGTATCTCTCATCAGTGTAGTATCTCTCATCAGTTTAGTATCTCTCAACAATGAAGTATCTCTCATCAGTGTAGTATCTCTCATCAGTGTAGTATCTCTCATCAGTGTAGTATCTCTCATCAGTGTAGTATCTCTCAACAATGAAGTATCTCTCATCAGTGTAGTATCTCTCATCAGTGTTGTATCTCTCATCAGTGTAGTATCTCTCATCAGTGTAGTATCTCTCATCAGTGTAGTATCTCTCATCAGTGTAGTATCTCTCATCAGTGTAGTATCTCTCATCAGTGTAGTATCTCTCATCAGTGTAGTATCTCTCATCAGTGTAGTATCTCTCATCAGTGTAGTATCTCTCATCAGTATCTCTCAACAATGAAGTATCTCTCATCAGTGTAGTATCTCTCATCAGTGTAGTATCTCTCATCAGTGTAGTATCTCTCATCAGTGTAGTATCTCTCAACAATGAAGTATCTCTCATCAGTGTAGTATCTCTCATCAGTGTAGTATCTCTCATCAGTGTAGTATCTCTCATCAGTGTTGTATCTCTCATCAGTGTAGTATCTCTCATCAGTGTAGTATCTCTCATCAGTGTAGTATCTCTCATCAGTGTAGTATCTCTCATCAGTGTAGTATCTCTCAACAATGAAGTATCTCTCATCAGTGTAGTATCTCTCAACAATGAAGTATCTCTCATCAGTGTAGTATCTCTCATCAGTGTAGTATTTCTCAACAATGAAATATCTCTCATCAGTGTAGTATCTCTCATCAGTGTAGTATCTCTCAACAATGAAGTATCTCTCATCAGTGTAGTATCTCTCATCAGTGTAGTATTTCTCAACAATGAAATATCTCTCATCAGTGTAGTATCTCTCATCAGTGTAGTATTTCTCAACAATGAAATATCTCTCATCAGTGTAGTATCTCTCATCAGTGTAGTATCTCTCATCAGTGTAGTATTTCTCAACAATGAAATATCTCTCATCAGTGTAGTATCTCTCATCAGTGTAGTATCTCTCATCAGTGTAGTATCTCTCATCAGTGTAGTATCTCTCATCAGTGTAGTATCTCTCACCAATGAAGTATCTCTCATCAGTGTAGTATCTCTCAACAATGAAGTATCTCTCATGAGTGTAGTATCTCTCAACAATGAAGTATCTCTCATCAGTGTAGTATCTCTCATCAGTGTAGTATCTCTCATCAGTGTAGTATCTCTCACCAATGAAGTATCTCTCATCAGTGTAGTATCTCTCAACAATGAAGTATCTCTCATGAGTGTAATATCTCTCAACAATGAAGTATCTCTCATCGGTGTAGTATCTCTCATCAGTGTAGTATCTCTCAACAATGAAGTATCTCTCATCAGCGTAGTATCTCTCATCAGTGTAGTATCTCTCAACAATGAAGTGTCTCTCATCAGTGTAGTATCTCTCATCAGTGTAGTATCTCTCAACAATGAAGTATCTCTCATCAGTGTAGTATCTCTCATCAGTGTAGTATCTCTCATCAGTGTAGTATCTCTCAACAATGAAGTATCTCTCATCAGTGTAGTATCTCTCAACAATGAAGTGTCTCTCATCAGTGTAGTATCTCTCATCAGTGTAGTATCTCTCAACAATGAAGTATCTCTCATCAGTGTAGTATCTCTCATCAGTGTAGTATCTCTCAACAATGAAGTGTCTCTCATCAGTGTAGTATCTCTCATCAGTGTAGTATCTCTCAACAATGAAGTATCTCTCATCAGTGAAGTATCTCTCATCAGTGTAGTATCTCTCATCAGTGTAGTATCTCTCAACAATGAAGTATCTCTCATCAGTGTAGTATCTCTCATCAGTGTAATATCTCTCAACAATGAAGTATCTCTCATCGGTGTAGTATCTCTCATCAGTGTAGTATCTCTCAACAATGAAGTATCTCTCATCAGTGTAGTATCTCTCATCAGTGTAATATCTCTCAACAATGAAGTATCTCTCATCGGTGTAGTATCTCTCATCAGTGTAGTATCTCTCAACAATGAAGTATCTCTCATCAGTGTAGTATCTCTCATCAGTGTAGTATCTCTCAACAATGAAGTATCTCTCATCAGTGTAGTATCTCTCATCAGTGTAATATCTCTCAACAATGAAGTATCTCTCATCGGTGTAGTATCTCTCATCAGTGTAGTATCTCGCAACAATGAAGTATCTCTCATCAGTGTAGTATCTCTCAACAATGAAGTATCTCTCATCAGTGTAGTATCTCTCATCAGTGTAGTATCTCTCAACAATGAAGTATCTCTCATCAGTGTAGTATCTCTCATCAGTGTAGTATCTCTCAACAATGAAGTATCTCTTATCAGTGTAGTATCTCTCATCAGTGTAGTATCTCTCATCAGTGTAGTATCTCTCATCAGTGTAGTATCTCTCATCAGTGTAGTATCTCGCAACAATGAAGTATCTCTCATCAGTGTAGTATCTCTCATCAGTGTAGTATCTCGCAACAATGAAGTATCTCTCATCAGTGTAGTATCTCTCAACAATGAAGTATCTCTCATCAGTGTAGTATCTCTCAACAATGAAGTATCTCTCATCAGTGTAGTATCTCTCATCAGTGTAGTATCTCTCAACAATGAAGTATCTCTCATCAGTGTAGTATCTCTCATCAGTGTAGTATCTCTCAACAATGAAGTATCTCTCATCAGTGTAGTATCTCTCATCAGTGTAGTATCTCTCAACAATGAAGTATCTCTCATCAGTGTAGTATCTCTCATCAGTGTAGTATCTCTCAACAATGAAGTATCTCTCATCAGTGTAGTATCTCTCATCAGTGTAGTATCTCTCATCAGTGTAGTATCTCTCATCAGTGTAGTATCTCGCAACAATGAAGTATCTCTCATCAGTGTAGTATCTCTCATCAGTGTAGTATCTCTCATCAGTGTAGTATCTCTCAACACTGAAGTATCTCTCATCAGTGTAGTATCTCTCATCAGTGTAGTATCTCTCAACACTGAAGTATCTCTCATCAGTGTAGTATCTCTCATCAGTGTAGTATCTCGCAACAATGAAGTATCTCTCATCAGTGTAGTATCTCTCAACACTGAAGTATCTCTCATCAGTGTAGTATCTCTCAACAATGAAGTATCTCTCATCAGTGTAGTATCTCGCAACAATGAAGTATCTCTCATCAGTGTAGTATCTCTCATCAGTGTAGTATCTCTCATCAGTGTAGTATCTCTCATCAGTGTAGTATCTCGCAACAATGAAGTATCTCTCATCAGTGTAGTATCTCTCATCAGTGTAGTATCTCTCATCAGTGTAGTATCTCTCAACACTGAAGTATCTCTCATCAGTGTAGTATCTCTCATCAGTGTAGTATCTCTCAACACTGAAGTATCTCTCATCAGTGTAGTATCTCTCATCAGTGTAGTATCTCGCAACAATGAAGTATCTCTCATCAGTGTAGTATCTCTCAACACTGAAGTATCTCTCATCAGTGTAGTATCTCTCATCAGTGTAGTATCTCGCAACAATGAAGTATCTCTCATCAGTGTAGTATCTCTCAACAATGAAGTATCTCTCATCAGTGTAGTATCTCTCATCAGTGTAGTATCTCTCATCAGTGTAGTATCTCGCAACAATGAAGTATCTCTCATCAGTGTAGTATCTCTCATCAGTGTAGTATCTCTCAACAATGAAGTATCTCTCATCAGTGTAGTATCTCTCATCAGTGTAGTATCTCTCATCAGTGTAGTATCTCTCAACAATGAAGTATCTCTCATCAGTGTAGTATGTCTCATCAGTGTAGTATCTCTCATCAGTGTAGTATCTCTCAACAATGAAGTATCTCTCATCAGTGTAGTATCTCTCATCAGTGTAGAATCTCGCAACAATGAAGTATCTCTCATCAGTGTAGTATCTCTCATCAGTGTAGTATCTCTCAACAATGAAGTATCTCTCATCAGTGTAGTATCTCTCATCAGTGTAGTATCTCTCATCAGTGTAGTATCTCGCAACAATGAAGTATCTCTCATCAGTGTAGTATCTCTCATCAGTGTAGTATCTCTCATCAGTGTAGAATCTCTCATCAGTGTAGTATCTCTCATCAGTGTAGTATCTCTCAACAATGAAGTATCTCTCATCAGTGTAGTATCTCACAACAATGAAGTATCTCTCATCAGTGTAGTATCTCTCAACACTGAAGTATCTCTCATCAGTGTAGTATCTCTCATCAGTGTAGTATCTCTCATCAGTGTAGTATCTCTCATCAGTGTAGTATCTCTCATCAGTGTAGTATCTCTCATCAGTGTAGTATCTCTCATCAGTGTAGTATCTCTCATCAGTGTAGTATCTCTCATCAGTGTAGTATCTCTCATCAGTGTAGTATCTCTCATCAGTGTAGTATCTCTCAGCAATGAAGTATCTCTCATAAGTGTAGCATCTCTCAATAGCGTTTATTTCTCATCAGTAAAATTTTGGAGGTGGTACTGGAGTGGTACTGGAGGTGGAACTAGAGGTACTGGTGTGGTACTGGAGGTGGTACTGGAGGTCCTGGAGGTGGTACTGGAGGTGGTACTGGAGGTGGTACTGGAGGTGGTACTGGTGGTGGAACTGGAGGTACTGGAGGTGGTACTGGAGGTCGTACTGGAGGTACTGGAGTGGTATTGGAGGTGGTACTGGAGTGGTACTGAAGGTGGGACTGGAGGTAAACTGGAGGTACTGGAGTGGAACTGGAGGTACTGGAGTGGTACTGAAGGTGGTACTGGAGGTACTGGAGTGGTACTGAAGGTGGTACTGGAGGTACTGGAGTGGTACTGGAGTGGTACTGAAGGTGAGTCTAGAGGAACTGGAGTGGAACTGGAGGTACTGGGGTGGAACTGGAGGTACTGACGTGGAACTGGAGGTACTGGAGTGGAACTGGAGGAACTGGAGTGGAACTGGAGGTACTGGAGTGGTACTGGAGGTGGTATTGGAGGTACTGGAGTGGTACTGAAGGTGGGACTGGAGGACTGCAGGATCGTGAATTAACTACTGCATTGGAGGCAGCCAGGTTGGCTGATACTTTTGAAACTAACCGCTCCTTGTCCGAGCGGTCCCGTCTCTCTTTTCAACAGCCTGGCATGAGCAGAGATCGTCAACCTTGGAGGATGAAGTGCCAGCCGGAGGGAGAACGTCTACGTCAGCCAACTAAGTCACCTGGTGAGTCACGCTTCTCAACTTATGGTCCACCTGGTGAGAGACAAACCCCTCATCATGGTACAACTCGACAACAGTATCCAGAGAGACACCAGCCAGAGCGACACCAGTTGCAACGTCAGCAGGGAGTAAAGGGCAAGCCTGTCGTCTGCTACGTCTGTAACCAAGTAGATCACATCCGTCCCAACTGCCCCCAAAAGCCCCAACCCATTGGGAAAATCTCTAATATCCCTAGTAACATGTCCCTGAAAGAAGTAGAAAAAGGAATGGCCCCTTACTACTGCCAGAGTCTTATTTCCCTTCAGGAAAACTCCAAAACAACTGAAGTCAAAACCTTTAGAGATACTGGAGCATATTGCTTACTTATAAGAGAGGGAATATTACCCCTTTCAAAGAATACCTCCTTAAATTCCTCCGTTTTGTTGGAAGCATTTGGAGGAGCTACATATTCTGTCCCTTTGCATAAAATTTATGTACAGTGCAAATATTACACTGGATACTTGACTGTGGGTGTATCCGAAGGATTTCCCATGAAAGATGCCATGTTATTACTGGGTAATAACATTACCACTGCTAGTGTGTGTCCTGAACCCATAATGATAAATTCTTCTCCGGTGTTGGCCATAACTCGGGCAACATCCCGAGGGTTGTCTGGCGAGAATGTTGACCTATCCTTGGACGAATCCGATCTAGGAATAGCCACGTTGTTTTACGAGGCACACCGGCCGGAGCCTCGTAAATCAAGTGAACAGACCCCGATCAAGCCTTCCTATTCCCAGGTTGCAGGATTGCCAGATGTCTCTGTTTCCATGCCCGAGGGACTGTCCTTCCGGGAGGAACAACGAAAGGACCCTTCTTTAAAATTCGCTTCTCAGGCAGCCATGGGTAAATCCTCTTTGGATCATCCGGTCAAGTATGAAGTTAAAAATAATTATTTGATCTGCACTGAGACTGGTAAGGAGATAGAGGGCCGGCAATTGTCTGACAGGTTAGTGGTTCCAACCAAGTTTAGACCTCAAATATTGAATATAGCTCATAATACTTCATTAGGAGGTCACTTAGAAATTACTAAAACATTATATTGAATTACAAAAGAATTTTATTGGCCAAAATTAAAGCAGGATGTGAAGAATCATATCTAATGTTGCCGAGAATGTCAGCAAGTAGGGAAACCTGGACATTCCATTAATCCTGCACCTCTCCAACCTATACCTGCTGATGGAGAACATTTTGCAGATTTAATTATAGATTTTGTAGGTCCACTACCTAGGTCAAAGTCGGGAAATCAGTATTTATTTACTATTATGGATAGAGTAACTAGATACCCTGAAGCAATTCCTATGCGCAGTATTAATACTAAAGCAATTATTAAAGCTTTGATTAGATTTATTTCTTGTTTTGGCATTCCTAAAACTATTCAAAGTGATCAAGGCACTAACTTCACTGCCAAAGCATTTAGGGAAGCATTAACTAGGTTAGGGATAATCCACAACTTATCCACTGCCTATCATCCTCAGTCCCAAGGCGCCTTGGAAAGATTCCATCTGACGTTAAAAACCATGATGAGAACTTTTTTCATACATTTTCCTACAGACTGTTCTCAGTACGAGAGACGGTGCAAGAGTCTACCGGGTATAGTCCTGATCTTTGGGCACAATGTACGAGGTCCTCTTCGGGTGCTCAAAGAAGGATGGATGGGAGAAGACGTTAGCTCAACACTCTACAACCTGTCTTCAAGGTTGCAGGTGGCACGTCAGTTAGCCAAGGCTAACCTAAAGACAGCTCAAAGCAAGATGAAACAGAGGTATGACAGAAGTGCACAATTCCGCTCCTTCCATCCAGGAGACAAGGTGTTGGTGCAGGAACCTATACCTGGCCACACCTTGAAAGCTAGATTTACGGGATCTATGCAAATTGTAAGTAAATTGTAAATTATGTGGTAGCTCCCATTGATAAAACCTCAAAAACTAAAACTTACCACATTAATCAGTTAAAATCTTTTCATACACCAGATAAAGTCCCAGTAATGACTCTGTCCTCTACCTCTGAGGACGACTCTGATTCTTTGCACTCTATTCATGAAGTTAATGTTAAACTTCCAAACTCTGTCCTCCTCATGGACCCTAGCCCTTTGATGGAGGGACTATCTGAAACGCAAGCAACAAGTTTAACTGAGCTTCCACAGTCATACCCTGATATTTTTTCGGATGTGCCGAAAAAATGTACGTTAGGTTATCATGATGTAGATGTGGGAAACTCTAACCCTATTAAACTCTCCCCCTACAGAGCTAATCCTGAAAAGCAGAGGCTACTTCAGCAGGAAGTAGAATTTCTGTTAGAGCGTGGATTAGTGGAGGAGCCATCTAGTCCATGGGCTTCACCGTGCATCCTTGTTATAAAGGCTGATGGAGGGTTTTGTATGTGTTCAGACTACCGTAAGGTGAATGAGGTCACAATCACAGATGCTTACTCTCTTCCTCGTCTGGATGATGTAATTGACTTTGTGGGTAAGGCTACTTTTGTGTCCAAGTTAGATCTCCTTAAAAGTTACTATCAGGTACCTTTGACGGATAAGGGGAAGGAAATCTCTGCCTTCGTAATTCCAGGAGGTCATTATCAATATACAGTAACCCCCTTCGGAATGAAAAACTCCCCCTCTTCATTCCAGAAACTTATCCATCAGGCTATTAAAGGACTTGAAGGCACGGCAGCGTACCTGTATGATATTGTTGTGGTGTCGGATAATTGGGATCAACGCCTATTTAGGCTTAAGGCTCTTTTTGAGACCTTTCAGAGTTCCCATTTAACTGTTAATTTATCTAAATCTTCCTTTGGCCAGGCCACTGTCACTTTTCTAGGCCATGAAGTAGGTAGTGGTAAAGTTGCACCTAAACTTGCTAAAGTTCTTGCCATTAAAGATTATCCAGTTCCTCATGATAGGAAATCTCTTCAACGTTTCCTAGGCATGATAGGATTTTACAGAAGATTCTGTAAGAATTTTTCAGATATTGTAGCCCCTCTTACCTCTCTTACCAGTCATAAAGTTCCCTTTAATTGGACCTCATACTGTAAAAATGCTTTTGACAAAGCAAAAAGATTATTGTGTACTGCACCCGTTCTTTTGTCTCCAGACTTCTCCAAACCTTTCTCATTACAGGTTGATGCTTGTGAGTCTGGGGTTGGGGCAGTACTATTACAAAACTGGAACGAGGAGTTGCAGCCTGTAGCCTTCTTTTCAGCCAAGTTCCAGCCGCATCAGAGGGCTTACTCTACCATTGAAAAAGAAGCCCTCGTGCTGGTACTGGCTTTGGAGCATTTCGATGTTTATGTGGGCCAGACATCGCAGGTGGTCACCGTCTACAGTGATGACAATCCTCTAGTATATCTCCAAGCCATGAAGAACCACAACACAAGACTCATGCGTTGGGCTGTACGACTGCAACCTTATTGTTTGAAAATTAAACATATTGCCGGCAAAGAAAATATGTTGGCAGACTCTTTATCTAGAGTCTAACTATATTTAATTATATACATGTATTAGGTTAGGATGTGTAGATGAATGGTTCAGAGAACCGACATGTTGATAAATTAGACACATGTGCAACTCTTGGGTATCTTTATTGAGGAAACGTTTCGCCACACAGTGGCTTCATCAGTCCATACAAAGGAGAATCTTGAAGAACAGAACAGGAGGAGAATGAGGTAATCAGTCCCTCAACCTTGAGTCGATGTGGTCAGTCCAGCACGTATGCCGTATTCTATTCAAGATTGATGGACTGACCACATCGACTCAAGGTTGAGGGACTGATTACCTCATTCTCCTCCTGTTCTGTTCTTCAAGATTCTCCTTTGTATGGACTGATGAAGCCACTGTGTGGCGAAACGTTTCCTCAATAAAGATACCCAAGAGTTACACATGTGTCTAATTTATCAACATGTCGGTTCTCTGAACCATTCATCTACAAACCTGTCAGACACTGCAACTTCTTGGGATCTTAATACTTGGGAATTCTTCGCTTGCCTAATTCTTGGGCACGACCTACTTCAACATTGAACAAATGTTACACGACCTATGACTTCTGCACCTCTCCTGCCAACGGTTTATAAGCTCCTTCTCAGCACGTATGCCGTATTCTATTCAAGATTGATGGACTGACCACATCGACTCAAGGTTGAGGGACTGATTACCTCATTCTCCTCCTGTTCTGTTCTTCAAGATTCTCCTTTGTATGGACTGATGAAGCCACTGTGTGGCGAAACGTTTCCTCAATAAAGATACCCAAGAGTTGCACATGTGTCTAATTTATCAGGTTAGGATGTGTTACGTTACTTGTGGTAACCCCTTCCAAGCTCTTTTTTTTTATCCCCTGGTGTGGTTTTTTTTTTTTAGTGAGGGGATGCGGGCTACCGTCCGCCTGTATCTTGGACCTATGTTAGCCCGACTGACTGCTGTCTCGCTCTGAGTTTAGGGTTTGGCTTTTTGTCACGAGAAAAGCTGAGCTCTGTCTAAGAGTTGGATGGTTGAGAGGAAAGGCGGTCCCATTATTTTGTGCCATGGTGGCACGGTTACCACTGGGAGGTGGCAGCCTAATCTTGAGCCTTCTCGGGGTGGGGGTGTGACAATCGCAGAGGTTATGTGGGTACCACTCTCCTGTCTGTCCTTGTCATTCCCATTCTAGAGCTGGTTGAAGCACGGTCTGCTCTCTTGTGGCTTCTATTCTGCCTTGCTTACCGTGGAGTGCACTAATACCTATCACTGTACATAGTGTATATAGTGTACATACTGCTGTTCTAAATTGGTGAAGGATAATATAAGTCAAAAGTTTTCTGCTGTGTTTATTTTGCTCCCTTTACACCCAGGATAACAGGCCACTTGTACTCCTGGGTTGTAATATCTTGTAACACCGGTGTTTATCTTGTAACACTGATGGTTATCTTGTAACACTGATGGTTATCTTGTAACACTGATGGTTATCTTGTAACACTGATGGTTATCTTGTAACACTGGTGGTTATCTTGTAACGCTAATGGTTATCTTGTAACACTGATGGTTATCTTGTAACACTGGTGGTTATCTTGTAACATTGATGATTATCTTGTAACACTGATGGTTATCTTGTAACACTGATGGTTATCTTGTAACACTGATGATTATCTTGTAACACTGATGGTTATCTTGTAACACTGGTGGTTATCTTTTAACACTGGTGGTTATCTTGTAACGCTAATGGTTATCTTGTAACATTGATGATTATCTTGTAACACTGATGGTTATCTTGTAACATTGATGATTATCTTGTAACACTGATGGTTATCTTGTAACACTGATGATTATCTTGTAACACTGATGGTTATCTTGTAACACTGATGATTATCTTGTAACACTGATGGTTATCTTGTAACACTGATGGTTATCTTGTAACACTGGTGGTTATCTTGTAACATTGATGATTATCTTGTAACACTGATGGTTATCTTGTAACACTGATGGTTATCTTGTAACACTGATGATTATCTTGTAACACTGATGGTTATCTTGTAACACTGGTGGTTATCTTGTAACACTGGTGGTTATCTTGTAACGCTAATGGTTATCTTGTAACATTGATGATTATCTTGTAACACTGATGGTTATCTTGTAACATTGATGATTATCTTGTAACACTGATGGTTATCTTGTAACACTGATGATTATCTTGTAACACTGATGGTTATCTTGTAACACTGATGGTTATCTTGTAACACTGATGGTTATCTTGTAACACTGATGATTATCTTGTAACACTGATGGTTATCTTGTAACATTGATGGGTACCTTGTAACACTAATGGTTACCTTGTAACACTAAATATTATCTTGTAACAGAAATACTATCATAGTAACAGTCTTAAAGTATTCCCTTCACTTACAGCATTACTGTAGTGAGGTGTGAGGGGCACCTCACCTCTCCTTAGTTTGTCTCCCTCCTACCTCGCCTCTCACTTAACTTCAATTTGCACCTCTCATTCTTCTTACTTTCTCACTTTTCCTGGCGGAAGTCGACTCCGACAATTCTTCGTTTTTGTCCCAAATCAAATGACAATTTAAAATGTTTTTCTCGTGAGCGAGACGTGTCCTGGGAGCGATAAGTCTGTCTCTTTAAGTAACAGTTACACCGTGAAGGTCCGAGGCTCCGCTTATTACACCTCGACGCTTTCTGGACGGTCTTGTACTCTGAAGGCTTTGTTAGAGATGTCCACTGGACATTGACTTTGCTAGAGATGTCCACTGGATACCGTCTTTGCTAGTGATGTCCACTGGACACCGACTTTGCTAGTGATGTCCACTGGACATCGACTTTACTAGTTATGTCCACTGGACACCGACTTTACTAGTTATGTCCACTGGATACCGTCTTTGCTAGTGATGTCCACTGGACACCGACTTTGCTAGTGATGTCCACTGGACATCGACTTTACTAGTTATGTCCACTGGACACCATCTTTGCTAGTGATATCCACTGGACACTGTCTTTGCTAAAGACGTTCAGTGGACATCCCTTTGTCAGTGCGACGTCAGGACACCTCTACAGTTTCTTTGCATAAACACCTATATAATCCATTGGAGGCTAGCTCCAGGCAGTGTTATGAAGCCAGGTAGTGGAGTAAGACTCCAGACAGTGTTATAGAGCCAGGTAGTGGAGGCAGACTCCAGACAAGGTTATGGAACCAGTTAATGGAGTAAGACTCCATACAGTGTTATGGAGCCAGGTAGTGGAGCAAGACTCCAGACAGTGTTATGGAGCCAGGCATTGGAGTAAGACTCCAGACATTGTTATGGAGCCAGGTAGTGGAGGCAGACACCAGGCAGTGTTATGGAGCCAGGTAGTGGAGTAAGACTCCAGACAATGTTATGAAGCCAGGTAGTGGAGGCAGACTACATTCAGTGTTACGGAGCCAGGTAGTGCAGTAAGACTCCAGACAGTGTTATGGAGCCTGGTAGTACAGTAAGACTCCAGACAGTGTTATGGAGCCAGGTAGTGGAGTAAGACTCCAGACAGTGTTATGGAGCCAGGTAGTGGAGGCAGACTCCATTCAGTGTTACGGAGCCAGGTAGTGCAGTAAGACTCCAGACAGTGTTATGAAGCCAGGTAGTGGAGTAAGACTCCAGACAGTGTTATGGAGCCAGGTAGTGGAGGCAGACTCCAGTTTCTAAACTAGATGTGTCAACCCTCCACCAGTTCACTAAGCAACAATGGCTCCCAAGACAGGCTCAACCACCTACATGTTAATTATGCAGAGATAACTCAAAATACTTGTAATATGCAGTTCGTAAAGACAATTAACTACCTTACAAAATTTAACAGATAAAGAAAAGTGATATAGGTATATAGATAATGTTCTGCGCTTACTATTCAGGTATACAGTGGACCCCCGCATAACGATTACCTCCGAATGCGACCAATTATGTAAGTGTATTTAAGTAAGTGCGTTTGTACGTGTATGTTGGGGGTCTGAAATGGACTAATCTACTTCACAATATTTCTTATGGGAACAAATTCGGTCAGTACTGGCACCTGAACATACTTCTGGAGTGAAAAAATATCGTTAACCGGGGGTCCACTGTATATCATTGCGTATCTGAATTAAATAGTTTAGTTCCACCCGTTGAGTTTGCCCGAGATAATACACTGCCTTTTTCTGATGTTTTAGTTATTAAGAAAAACCTGTTTTAAATTCAATATATACATAAAACTAACGAATAACTGCTCTCATGTTCACTGTTATTCTTCAGATCATGGTACAAGTTTTTGTGAAAGTAAATGGTATATAATACCGACACAATGGAAACATAAACACATATGCAGTTTAATGTGATCCTTTATTGACAACGTTTCGCCCACACAGTGGGCTTTTTCAAGGCACAAACAGATCTACCTGGGGTGGAAGGTACGGGAGTACTTATAGTCAGTACTTCCACCCCAGGTAGATCTGTTTGTGACTTGAAAAAGCTCACTGTGTGGGCGAAACGTTGTCAATAAAGGATCACATTAAACTTCACATGTGTTTATGTTTCCACAACTTGTTGTGTTCTCATCCATGTTTTTATCTCAGAGTTCATAGATGAGGAAATATTAATGATTTATGAAATAACAAATAATTTAAAATACCTCAAAAAATTAATTGACAAGTCTTTTATAATAATCAGAAATACATTTTAAAGTTAGAAAAGATAAAGACAGATATTCAAGCAAGAATATGTATATGTATAACCAAGAATATGTATACGTATATATTTAACCAAGAATACATGTATATGTATATGTTTAACCAAGAATATATATATCAAGAATATTTTTATGGTAAGTCAAGAAAACCTTCTTGATGCACCTTCTCTAATTAAGAATTTTAAGATCACGGCTGTGTTTATAAGACTCAATTAAAAAAACGTGAAATAATTTATTAGGGTCAAACTGGGAAAGTCTTGAATTAAGATTACAACAACATAAATATAACATTAGAACTGGACAAGAGTTACTGATCAATTTATTCATGTGAGAGATTTTAACCATCAAATCGATTTTGTAAAGGACCAGAAAGTTGCATCAAGCGGATCTATGGTTAAAAGAAATATAA